>NW_010169814.1:33530-73155 GCF_000695765.1 Mesitornis unicolor
GCATGTCTTCTTCATTATGTATCTCACTTTTTTCTTATCTTGAAGATTTATCTGTAAATATTTGATATAATTATTGACATCTTTACTATAAGCATTGTAAATTGCTGAGTTCATGGATGACTCCCCTTTAACAGCTGCTACAATAACTGACTTTAATCCATTTGATGTTTTATTTGTTCCATAGAAAATAAAATATTGCCTAGTACTTTCTCTAATGCCCTGCAGAAATTCAAGTGTGCTACATCAATATGTTTATCATGATCAGATGGATGAATAATAGCAACATAGAATTGGAAGAGACATTCCATGTCATTGAACAGAGTTTTATTTTATCACAAATGTTTATGTTATGTAATATATTTTATAGACTGCTCTATAGAAAAACAAGCATGTTTGCCTTACTACTACAATTAGCCTGGTGTGTCACAACTTCATTACTGTTATGATTAAAAGCCGCCTTCTAGGTTCTAGTCTGAGTTTATTAATTATAGTAATGTTTTCTTGTCCCACAATTGCCATTTATCTTAAATAGTTTTTCTGTCATCTTACTATTCAGACCTAGATATACTGATATTCAGTTCCAGACATATTTCTAAGCAGCATACTCTTCTTTACATTTTTTCCCTTTTTATTGGGTTAAACAAAACCAATTCTTTTTCTCTTGGCTAATAAAACAGTCTCATTGCTCTTAGATTTTCATAAAAATTCTTTTCATCAGTTATACTATCATCAGGAAAATGACAGGTTTATTTGATGAACTACATGGACAGATATTAATCATGGGGTTTGCTCGCTTTTGTAGTGGATAATAGTTTTGTCATTACATTGTTTTCTCTGGGATTGATGTCGGACTAAGCAGTCTTTAGTTTTTGCAAGATCTGTCTGTCCTACTTAAAAATATAAACTAGATTGGTGGTCTTTTCAGTTAAGAGGTCTCATGATTCCAACTTTATCTATCCATCCATCTATCTATCTGTCTATCTATCTATCTATCTATCTATCTATCTATCTATCTATCAAGTACTATGTCTTTTTCAGGAAGGTCCTCAAAGTAGATCATATAAGAAAGAAATTTCTTGATTCAAAATAAAGTTTAGCAGACCCTACTTATAACCACATTTATTATAAATGCTCTGCTCTCTGTTTTATTCACAGCATCATGCAAAACAAAAACACACACTGAACATTTTTCCTTCTGCATCCTTATATATTATATTACCATTTAAATGTAACAGTGGATGCATGTGTTACTTAGGAGCTCACCTTCACTGTAATACACCTACTTACTGGGCCATGACCCATGATTTTTACCAGGCCATTTGAACTTCAGTGACTGTTTTGCTTTCTTTACAAGCTGCCTGCATTAAATTCTCTGTCTGAATTCATTATTTTCAAGTGATTCTTTTTCCATTTCTTATTGCATATTAAACTACAATAGTAATTTTCACCTCTTCTTCTAATCAAGACATTTTTTGTGTAATGAAAGATTCTATGTGTTTATGAAATCATAGTTTCTTGTGAATATAATGAAATGTCCTTGAAGAATTTACAATGTCCATTAACACTTCTTTCTTTTAATTCATCACTTCATATAAAACATCATTAAGTATTTGGATTAAATTTATGACTTAATGTAAAATATCATTATATTAGGATGTTAATATTAATATAATCTCTTGAATTCAGAGAAAGAATTGCCAATGCCTCTTGTGATTATAATTGATGAGCAAACCCTAAGAGTTCTGTAAGCTTAATGATGTCCAAAAGTTCAGATTATTTTTATCGATTCAGGCACTTTTTCTTCCTCACCAATATAGCCACAGGTGATATACCTAACTAATCTTACTAATCTCTCCCAGAAAGTGGACCCTGTCATGTTACTCCTGCTATTTCAGAATTAGCTCTTCAATTTGTCTGTGTTCCTGGTGGTTATCATAGCTTCTTAAACATGGCCTCATGGATTTGCTGCTGAGACCTGCAACTATTTACTTTAAACCTGCTGCTCTCTTGAATGTGTAATATTATCTGTATTCCAAAACTCCCTATGAGAAGTTTCTCCCTTTTGACAAGGGCCATATCTCTGCAAAAGAGGAAGGCCTTTCTAATGGTAAGACAGGATGTTGCTGCAAAACACAGTAAATGCACAATCAGTGTTCAGCAGTGTCTAGGAGATTGCTAACACAGTAAGACAGAGCAGAAAGGAAACAGCCTTTTCTGCAGGAAAAAACATGGAGTGCTAAAATATTTCTGTGTGAAGCAAAATATGAGCTGAATGTACATAATGATACCCAGAAGGCATACTGTTTCCTTACCAACCTATTACAATAAAAATACTTTCTTGTTATATGAAAATACTTAAGATAATTAATGTGGAAAAAAATCCCTGTCCTTTACAGCGATGAAA
Source organism: Mesitornis unicolor (assembly GCF_000695765.1). Classification (NCBI taxonomy): domain Eukaryota; kingdom Metazoa; phylum Chordata; class Aves; order Mesitornithiformes; family Mesitornithidae; genus Mesitornis; species Mesitornis unicolor. Next base: position 35,935 of record NW_010169814.1, read on the forward strand.
TTGCATAGTATCACTAGTGTTGGAAGGTACCTCTGGAGTCATCTGGTCCAACTCAACTCAAGCAGGACCACCTACAGCCAGCTTCCCAGACAGTTTTCTAATATCGCCAAGGATGGAGATGCCACAACCTCCCTGGACAATCTATGCCAGTGCTCAGTCACTCTCACAGTAAAAAAGTGCTTTCTGGACATGTTCTTATGTGCTCTTCTCTAGGTGATCATACTTTGGAAAAAGGCGTTGGACTGAATGGTCTTCAGAGGTCCCTTACAACCTCTATGATTCTGTGATTCTGTGATCTTAAGAGGGATCTCCCTGTGTTTCAGTTTGTGCCCATTGCCTTTTGTCCTGTCACTGGACACCACTAGAAGCAGCTGGGCTCCATCCTCCTTGCACCCTCTCTTCAATTATTTATATACATTAGTAAGACCCCTCTGAGCCTTTTGTTTAGGCTGAATGGTGTCAGCTCTCTCAGCCTTTCCTCATAGGAGAGCTCTTCCTAATGTAGCCCAAGAGACTATTGGGTGCTTTTATTGCAAGGGCTCATTGCTAGATCATGTAAAACTGGTTGTCCAGCAGGACCTCCAGAACCTTTTCTGCAAATCTCCTTTCCAGCTGGTCAGACCTCAGAAGGTATTGCTGCACAGGGTTATTCTGCCCCAGAAGCAGAACTTGGTTTTTCCTTTTGTTGAACTTTATGATGTTCCCATCAGCCCAGTTTTCCATCTTTCCAAGGTACCTTCAAATGGTAACACAACCATTGTGAATGAATTAATTGGTCAGAATCAGGAGATGAGCAATTTCAGTCCATTGCCCATAAGAACATGTGAGTCCCATACATATTTTACCTTTTCCATTTTTCTTCATCTATTAGTTTTATATTCAGACACTGAACTAAAATGTTCTCATGAAAGGCTTCCATTTGATAAGCTGTGGTTTTTGATATTTAACAGCTCATTTTATGGCTTCCAGTCATTCTGCATTCTTTTATTTTTCAGGTAATGGTTACATCCCTACTTGCTGCCTAGGTGCAGAATGAAAGACATCTGTGCTCCTAGTTATAGCAAGCCAACTAATTGCAAGAATATACATCACTGCTTTGGTCTCTAGAGAAATTTCTAGATTCAAGGTCATAAGTCAAGAAAAGCATTAGCTTCTCAAAGAAGGCACTGAAGCAGTGTGGGGAGAACTTGAAGGAATATCATCATAATTCCTCCATCTGGCAACAAACACTCTGTCATTTGGTGTCCTAATAAGGAACATGGTGATTAGATATGGCTAAACACTCAGGCTAGTTGTGGTTTTTTTAATTGAAAGAATAACAAATTGTCTTGATTTTTTATCATAGGAAAAAGATGTATTGTCAACCCTTGTGCACAGATGGAATTCAATTCAAATTCTGACTAAGCCTCTTAAGCAAAGAACAAAACCCAGCATGGCCTTGTTTAAGCTTTTCTTCACAAACACAGGCAGAAACACCCGCAATCAACGGCAATTGCTAATGGTTGGTATTTTATGCAGCAATACTTTGGGCTTATTTTTGCTGGTTTTGAAAGTATCTATTCACTATCATACTGGTAGGTCCTTTAAATATAGCAGAGGTCATACAGTACAGACCTGATCAAGACAGGTCCGGGAAAGAAGGAAAAGTATTAGATGACAGATTCATAGAATAGTTTGGGTTAGTAGGGACAACCAAAGGTCACCTAGTCCAAGCCCCCTATAATGAGCAGGGACATCTTCAACCAGATCAGGTTTCTCAGAGCCCCATCCAATCTGACCTTGAATGTCTCCAGGGATGGGGCATCTACCACCCTTCTGGGCAATCTGTTCCAGTGTTTCAACACCTTCATCATAAAAAAAAATACTTCCTTATATCCAGTCTGAATCTATCCTCTTTTAGTTTAAAACCATTACCTCTTGTCTTTAACAGGCCCTGATAAAAAGTATGTTCCCATCTTTCTTGTACACTTTTAAGTATTGAAAGACCACAACAAGATGTCCCCAGAGCTTTCTCTTTTCCAGGCTAAACAGACCCAGGTCTCTCGGCCTTCCCTCATAACAGACATGCTCCAGTACCCTAATCATCTTCATAGTCCTCCACTGGATGCTTTCCAGTAGTTCTTTGTCTTTCTTGAACTAACGACAGAACTGGACACAGTATTCCAGATGCGGCCTTACTTGGGGAGAATAAAGAGGGAGGATAACCTCCCTTAACCTGCTGACCGCACTATTCTTAATGCAGCCCGGGATACTACTGGCATTCTTGGCCACAAGGGCACATCGCTGGATCATGGTTACCTTGTTGTTCACCAGGACTCCCAAGTCTTTCCCTGTAGAGCTGCTTTCTTAAAATATTTCTTTCCTAAAATTCTGGGTCCTGACTTTACTCTTAACCTGACCCATAACCCTCAGGATGGCGAAATTCACCAGCGCATAATCACTGCAGCTCAGGCTGCCTCCAGTCCTGATGTCACCAATTAGGTCACTTGTGTCACTGACCATCAAGTCCAGTATCACATCCTGTCCAAATGTGTTGAAAGATGTTTGAGGGCTTTGTTAGTCTGCATATTTGCAAGATCTCTCTTTCACTGTAAGAGCTAACTCCATATTTTCCGTTTTTCTTTTTTTTCTATTTTTTCTTCCATAAAAAGCTGCTATAGGCCATTTTCAGAGAGAAGGGCACAATGCTAGAATGGACTTCTGGCATGAGCCCCACACTTATCTTTACAAGATTTGAAGCAAAAAGTAACAAGCAGTGCACAAAGTCAGACAATTGCCCACGTAACTAAATAGTAGTATTTGTTGCCAACTATGTCAGAGCATCATGCCTGATAAAAATGGTTTGTTTTGGTGCCAAATCCTATTAAAATAATAGAATATCCTCTGTTGATTCCAACCAGATACTTTGTTTGAAGTAAAAATGTATCTTCTGAAATACCTGGGCATCCAGTTCTGAAGCCCACAATATAAGAAGGTCATGGAGCTGTTGGAGCGGGTTCAGGGGAGGCCACAGAGATGATCAGGGGCTGGAGCACCTCCTCTATGAGAAGCGACTGAGAGAGTTCATGCTGTTCAGCCTGGAGAAGAGAAGGCTCCGGGAGGACGTTACTGTGGCCTTTCAGTTCCTGAAGGGGTCCTAAAGGAAAACTGAGGAGGGACTTTTTATAAGGGCAGGTAACAATGGAAAGAGGGGGAATGGTTTTAAACTGTAAGAGAACAGATTTAGACTGGATATTGGGAAGAAATTCTTTACTGTAAGGGTGGTGAGTCACTGGCACAGGTTGCCCAGGGAAGTTGTGGATGCCCTCTCCCTGGCAGTGTTCAAGGCCAGGTTGGATGGGGCTTTGACGAGCCTGGGCTGGTGGGAGGTGTCTCTGCCCATGGCAGGGGGATTGGACTGGATGATCTTTAAGGTCTCTTCCAGTACAAGCCATTCTATGGTTCTATCAAATATAATACTTATTTATTAACTTGCATAGTACTTGGTTACTAACCAATAAGAGTACAAATAATTGATCTGAACTTCAGTAATTCCTTTTGCTCCAATGACTATATGCCAAAATTATCACTGGTGAGTGATACTCAGAATTTCTTATGATATCAAGAGTGTTAGATCTTCTACATGAAATGACTTTGTGGATCACTTCCGCTACCTGTATTTCATTTATAGTCATGTTTTTTTTCCAAGTATGAAGTCTGAGTACGGTGTACTTTGGACTCAATCTTCCCTTACCTAGACGAGAATTTTTCACTATACTATCATGGAAACATGCAAGGGACAACATACTCTGTGCCTAGCCTGAGACAGTTCTTAAAAAGCATTATTTCAATTCATTAAACAGCAAAAATAGTAAGCATATTTAAATAGAGAGAGAGAGGGGAGGAGAGAGAAGGTTGTCAATAACAAAATATGTCCATTCATCCTGTGACAGTACTCTGAGATGTTTTTCACATCAGTGGCTGTACCCAGTTAATCCTGTTAACTGTAAATGATGAGTCAAGCTGACAGTTTGGTCCTTATTTATGCTCGTACTTTCTTTATGCTCAAAGTTTAAAGAAATGTAATTTGATGGGGATGAATAAACCCCTCCGGCTTTTTTTTTTTTTAAACAGCTCAGGAAAAGGCTATTTTGAATGGAAATATAATAATGCAAAACTAGAATTACCTGAGAGCAAAGCAGCAGAGCAGTTCTAAAAACCTGTGTGTTCTACCTACTGAGTAAAGAATGAAAATGGTTATTACCTTTTTAATTCATGAATCTACTTTCTAACAACTACAGCTTGGTCAGCATCAAAAACTACATAAGCATGAATATTTGAATATTTCTTTAATAAGGTATAATGTTTGTGAAAGATGATGGAGGAACAAATAAAAATTTCCTTAACAGACAGCTTGAACATGAGATATCAGCAAATTTACCTTCCACTACTGGATAATCTAAACAGCTACTCTGATCATTATGTCTTAACTCATCAGTTTATCCTCAAGGTATGATTAAAACATTGACGTAAGCTCTTTTCTCCTCTCCTCTCCCCTCCTCTCCTCTCCTCTCCTCGGACAATATTCAGCAGGTACAAACTGAAAAACAAAAAAATTTATTTAAACAAAAGAAAACTCACTTTCATTCTCACCCTCCCCCCCAACCTCTGCCTAACCTCAGCGAGGGTGACTGAGCACCAGAACAGGTTACCCAGAGAGGTTGCTGAGTTGCCATCCTTGGAAATATTAGAAACCTAACTGGATATGACCCTGAACAACCTGCTCTAGCTGATCAGGCTTTGAAGAGAGGGCTCGACTAGGTGATCTCCAGAGGTGCCTTCTCACTTCAGACAGTCTGTGATTGTGTGAAGAGGCTTCAGTAACTCCTTCTTTATAAAACGGAGTGAATCAACAAGCAGACATAAATATGTGTCTCCATTGACAGCTCAGCTTTGCCAATTTTTTTGAATAATTAGTCAAGAGGCAATACAGGAACTCAGCAAGTATTTAGGTAACAAATTCATATAATTACTACTGAAGTAAATCTTAGGAATTAAGGCTGGAATCAGGAAAACCACAGGAGAGGTGCTGTGCAAATCACATTTTATTCAGAAAGCTGGTGAGACAAGGCATACTGCCAGATGAAGTCATAGCAGGAAACAGTGAAATGGTATGGTAACAGGTGAGCTCAGCACACCGTGATTTGGCTTTTCTGCATTTTGCAACTTTTAGTGAGAAAGGAAGAAAAGAATTTGCTTTGCACGCAGCTCCTCCCAGCCATGAAAGGACACTCAGATGAAAGCACAGACGTCATAGGTCATCCAGCAATGGATAGGGGCTTGCTATCAAAGGGTATGGCAACAAGAATATGAGCTATGAATGTAGACCTAAGCACAGACTTCCGCTTCTTTAAGTCTTATTTGCTATTTACATTATTGACTGAAGTGCCAACTGAGTCTTAAGTGCCAGCAAGTCCCAAGTGACCTGTGCTTAGAAACAACAAGATGATTTCAAAAGCTGCATTTAGGACAAGACTCAAGTGTCTGCCCTGCTCTATTGGGTTTGTGTGGCAAGGTTTTGGCAGTGGAGGAGACACAGTTGTGGCTTCTGTGAGAAGCTGCTAGAAGCTTTCCCTTTGTCCAATAGAGCCAGTGTCAGTCAGCTCCAAGACAGACCTACTACTGGCCACAACTGAGCCAATCAATGTCTGTGGTAGCTGATAACATGTTTAAGAACAGGTAAAACAAACAGTGCAAGAGTAGCCAAAAAGAGAAGTGAGATGATGTAAGAAAAACAACTCTGTAGACACCAAGGTCAGTGAAGGAGGAAGAGGAGGAGATGCTCAAGGCACCGAAGCAGAGATTCCCCTGCAGCCCATGGTGAAGACCGTGGTGAGGCAGACTGTCCCTCTGCAGCCCATGGAGGTCCATGGTGGAGCACATATCCACCTGTAAGCACATGGAGGACCACCATGCCAGAGCAGGTGGGTACACCCAAAGGAGGCTGTGACCCCCTTGAAGAGTCCATGCTGGAGCAGGATCCTGACAGGACCTGTAGCCCTATGGACAGAGGAGCCCACACTGGAGCAGGTTTGCTAGCAGGACTTGTGACCCCTTGGGGACCTGTGCTGGAGCAGTCTGTTCCCAAAGAACTGCACCACATGGAAGAGACCCATGTTTCAGCAGTTCATGAACTTGTTCCCCGGCACTGATCTGAAACAGGATCTGTGAGCATGTCTGTGTATGAACAACGTGGCTGAATAAAAGTCAGGGCAGGTCCTTTCTTTATCTGACAGCATAGATGCAACGGCTTTGGGCTAACATCTTCAAAATGGGATTTGGGAATGCAGTGGGGAGGATAGGGAGTAGAGGGCTGAGGGGCACTGAAAGTAAGGGGATAGTCTTTGATACTGTCAGAAAGGTTACAGAGGTCTCCATGACTCCTGGAGGATTCAGTTCTTTCCAGATGTATAGTATCTGATATATTGCTCGAGACTGTAGAGACACCAGTGCAGACCAGGGAGGTTTCTGTTAGCACAAAGTGGTATAATTCTTGTCAGACTGACATTCATTCTCACTTGCTTCTCCTTTCTCTCAGCTGAGAATCAAATTTCAGCAGCAAGTAGAAAACTTAGAGGAAAAAGAAATAAGGGAAGAAATATAAAGCTTTCACAGAATCATTCTGTGCAGACGTCAGCATCTTAGGGGTATTCATAGAGGTTCACATACTCACAAAATTTCCAGCTGAAAGACAAATGACATCTAGCCTAATAAGCGCTGGTCTCTAAACAGGCATTCATTGATTTTAATCTTGTTAAATCATGTTCTAGTTACTCAAAGACAGAAAGAAGGAAAGAAATCCAAAACACAACTCAGCAATAACCAAATTCCCCAAGACATGAAATCAACAATTTTACTGACTTCTGAGGCAATAGAACAGGAGTTTAAAAGAATTTAATGGATTGGTAATGAAAGCTGTTGTGTTTTACAACATGGTAACATAGCAGAGATAAGTAGCTGCAGAGAAAGTAGATTTTTAAAGGCAAAATGAGGAGAAGACCTTGAAATAAGAGTAAGAAAAGAGATTCCAGTGAGATCCAAGCCCTGATGAAATCTTTCTGCTCATAAAAAAATATGAAGCTGTATTTTTTTTGAGCATATTTATGAGTTGCTTTGTAAGGCTAAATCTGCCATCTATACTCCAACCACTAAGTCTCTAGTTAAAAAGTTATTTCAATATTTTGCAAAGAGAACACTATAGACCAGCAAAACCGTGCAGTCCAAAAGTAGAAATCAATCTTAGCTGTGAGTCCCAGCTCCCTGTCTGCCAAACAGCAGATCTAAACCAGCTGCCTGGGTATTCACGGGTTGAGGTTTCCCCCTCCCCACCTTTCCTTTACTAAATGTCAAAAGCATTCTCAGATTGCTCTGTGGCAATTGGTTGCTTTCAGAAAGAGGGAGGGCCTGGGCTGGGGTTCAGAGCTTTGCAGAATGTGTCAGGTTGCACCCTGTTCCCAGTCTTGCCAATGACTTAAGGAGTAGTTCAGGGCAAACATATCTTTCTGTTTTCCCCATCACAGCATCATAAGTGTTCTCAGGGCTTTAAGCCATCTAAAGTGACATCATTCCTATCATGGAGAGATAGCAACCAAATATCACTGCAATTAACGCCACTTACTTATCCTGGCTTCGGGTGGAGTGACACTTGATCCACTAATGCTTGTAAAATGCTTCAAGATTCTTCAATGAAAGCCAGCATGAGAATGTAGAGCATTACACTCGTAAGTGACAGCAGAATGCACTCTCAAAGGAAGAGTAACAATAAGATCATTGGGTTAAACTCTCCAAACTTAAAGGAATTTTCATTTTTTCCTCACAGCATCTTTTTCTCAACACCATGTGTCGGTAGCAGCTCCAATCCTGACCATAAGGAGCACTGACTTCAGATGAACACCAGTGCATCATAAGGTCTTCTCCGTTTGATCCTGAGCTGGAGGGATGGTATTGTGCTGAACTTACTTTCTGAAAAATTGTCCTGTTGCTTATAAGTCTCTCCATTTCTGTGGCAGTGTCCACTGACATTTCATCTTCTTCTGGAGTCAGTTAGTCAGCTCTTGGGTATTGCAAAGGGAATGTCTCCTGCTACACGTGGCTTTGGCCTTAAAAATACCAAGGTATTCACTAAAGATTTCTCTCTGTCTCTCTGAATAATTCAACTGTCAATATTTTTAGGACAGGCCTGCTGACCTTTTACTGCTTTTAGTCATTTACCATATGCCATGTTGTAAATAATCTTCTGGAAAAATCCCCTCCAGACAACTGGCCAAGACTTTGATCTGTATGTCCCAATCTTAAGTAGTGTGACTGCATCAGGTGCTTACAGTACAACTACACTCTGGATTAAACGCTGTGTAATTTCACCCTAGGGTCTGGCCCAAAGAATGCACATTCGAGCATAAGGCTTGGAGCCTTGATTCACCCAGGGCAAACATAAGCAGAAAACCCAGCTCTGACTGAAGTTATTCCTTGTGCTGACTACGGATTATTGTGGAATGCAAATGTGCTTTTAAAAGATGCTGCATACTGCTGTAAGGTTACAGAATGTAAAGTCATGGCATTTCTCTAGTCCAGTGACTGATGCTGAGCACAGAGTGTTTTCCTCCACAGCCCACCAAATAGCCAGGTGTTTATAGGGTTACCTTGTACTGTTTATAAAAGTCTTGTAATGGTTACAGCATTGTTAATCAAGAGTAAAAAAATACTCAGGAAATGTTATTAGCACACAAGCATTGCTATTCCATAGTGTGCTTTTGCAATATTTAACCTACAAAACCCAGCAAGTAAAAAGCTGTGGTACATATCCATGAAGTCAAAATTTGGGTATTCTAAGTGAATGTCACTCCAGTGAGACCCGTGTTTGAAATAGGAGACCTTGTCTTGTTATGGTGAGCAAAGAAATGTCCTTCTGCTTGGCTCTCTTACACAAGAGTTGGCTACTTGTGAACCTTCAGGGATCTACTGTGTCTCTTCTGAGAAGTGTAGTAGGTTGTTTTCACAGTTTGCAGCTCCTGTATTATTCCCAGATCCTTGTTCCCTGCACTTATTTTTGTTTGTACTTGCTCAGAGAATAGAATCCAAGTAGAAATCATCTGTTAGTGAAGGGTGATAATCATCCACCAATAACATAAATCTTTTTTATAAAAGATTTAAATCTTTTTTATAATCAATAACAATCTTTTTCTTCCCCCTCTTTCCTTCCATTTTTCCTCTCAAGTGAGCAGCTCAGTCACTCCCAGAGCACAGTAACAGAAGGAATGAAGGACACAGGAATTCCATCTGCATTTACGGGAGGCAGTTTTTCACCTGGCTAAGATGTGGTGTGAGCACGTGCAACTTGTGTAATGGCCATTCGATTTGATTTGTAAATGCACAAATAGCTGTCATTACACTGCAGAACTGTCAGGGAAAAAGTACCCCAATCCTGACTGTTTCTCCTGTCACTGCTGAAAGTTAAATTACTGCTTTCCTTCACCTCAAGAGTTGTCAGGAAGGAGGCAGAATTGTCTAACATCTCCAGACACGGAAAGTAGTGCTATCGGCTGCACACATCCAACTGTCTTTATGTATGTAAAATATATGTTAAAATTTTCCTGTCAGATGTTATCACTTGGTCAAATGGTCATTTCACTAACGAAGATTTTTATTAAACAAAGGTATTTAGAATAGAGTAGAGTAGAGTAGAGTAGAATAGAAATTAGAATAGAATAGAATAGAATAGAATAGAATAGAATAGAATAGAATAGAATAGAATAGAATAGAATAGAATGGAATGGAATGGAATAGGTTTAGCTTTGTTGGAAGGGACATAAATTTTCAGTGGCCAAGATCTGCCATTCTCCTTTCTAAGCTTCACCACGTCTGTTTTCATGATCAGGCACTGGTAGTGATCTGCCTGTTTCTTCAGGGTTAGGTTTTGACTTTGTGATGTTTTTTACCTTCCTGTGAATATGCCTGGAGGAGTGCCAAAGCACAAGATATCACCACAAGCCACAGGTTCAGTCTCAAAAACTATCACAAACTCACTGCTTGATACTTTAACACTGTTTAGTCTGAGTCCTATTGGCATGTTTATGCTTGCCACGTAGCAAAAGGAAAATGAGGAAGAGTACGCAGGCATGGCAGGATACCAAATAATTGTGTTTTTGTTGCTATACATAAGCACTTTCATGAGTCTGTTCTGCAAATAAATTGTTTCAATCTGCAGTAGGAGGTAGTGACATACATATAGATGGTTTTCAGAGTCTTTAATGGACAAGTCCTTTGTCCTTAGTGTCAGAGAGCAGTGAAGTGGTGTGCTTTGCAGGGGAAGGGGTACCATTAGCTGGAGGTGACAGCAAGGCATGCAAGGCAGTGGCCTTGCAAACAAGGGGTACAGCCCCACAGTACTCAAATGAGAAGAGCAGAGCAGGTCTGGTGACAGTAATCAGGGGCAGCACAGAGCAATGATCACCGCATTAGCCCTAATTATGAGTCAGGTCTGAGTTCAAGTCAGCAAGTCAGGATCTGCAAGGTGCAAGGCCAGGCATGGACGTACCTGCAGTGTAGCTCAGGTAAAGACCAAGGGCAAGGGCTGGAACATGAATACAACTTCTGAACAGGGCAGAGGGTACAAGCATGGGTGAAGCCCTGCATACAGCTTCCCATAGGGCTTTCTTATAGCTTAGCTGTTTTCACCAAAGTTTCCTCTAGGGTTACACAACTGCATTTTGTGGAGACTGACCCTGAACACAAGCAGCTAAATCCTAGGCTGGAAGGGAGGAGAAAGAATGTGCAGAGCAGGATTATAGAAGATGTTTTCAGGCTGGCCAGAGCAACCAGAGTCTGATCATTCACTCTAGGCCCTGACACTCCATGTTCCACTTCTGACCTCTGAAAACCATTGTTAACACTATCCCCAATTTATTAGACCATGAATGTTCCCTACAGCATTAAAAATAGGCTATAAGGCAAGTAACATTAAGCTATACCTTAACATAGTCATTAAGGATTGAGACAGCTGCTGAGCTGAATACATGAGACGTCTGCAGGAACTGGCAGATCACAGAGGGTTGCAGAAAACCTGCAGCAGGAGGTCAAGCATGCTGCAATAGGACATTTAAAGTGATGCTGGAGACTTAAATTTAGGAAGCTGAATCAAGCAGTTTATCAGGATCATCAAGACTATTTTACCTTTCTTTAATTAGAGGATAACTTTGCACGCGAAGTGTCTGCAGATTGGCACACATAAGGCTTCCTGTGAAGTGGAAAGGGATGTCTTTTGAAAATGTGCTGTGTTAAGCAAGCTTTTAGGTGATGGTAATGTCTCTGACACTTATATGACCCATTAGCTTGTCTGGCAGAATAAAACCCTAATGTCAAATTGTGCATGTGCTATTAAGAAAGCATTTTTTTCCATGGTCCCTGGACTCAATGCCCCAGAGTGAAGAAGAATTACAAGTTGGTATGCTACAGCTAGGGATGTCCATAGGGGTTGTGAGTTTTGAGATAAAGAACTATCTATGCATCAGTGGTATTGTTTCCCTTAATTATTACTACAGCTCAGTTGGGTTTGATATCTAGAACTCCAGTGATAAAATCTATTACCTTATTAAATGAGACTGACAGATGATCAGAAGAAACAAATAGTAATGAAGAGCTCTAAAAGAAATTCATCTCGCTGAGCATGAAACTAGTTTCCAGTGAATGCTAGAATAATGAATGTAAAGTTGTTTTGTTTGAAGGAGAGTCTGAGATGCCAATTTGCAGAGGAAAGAAACATGTCCTATTCCTCAACGTTGCAACAAATCTGGATCAAATAACTCTGTAAACATCCTCCTCCACCTTTTTTTTCTGCACATATTTATACATGAGCAATGAGCAAGGAAGTCTGAACATTTTCATGGAGGAAATTTAAACACAGTCTCCATTTCCTTTAACTTGCACATCAGTGTTTGGCAGGTGTATGTCTCATTAAGTCTCTCTGAAACTAACATCAGTGCATAAGGGAACAACTCTTCCTTCTCATTATATACTTATAGTGAGCTTACAGTTTCTGTCTCTGCTGTCAGGGGTTTGTGTGTTTGTCACATCTTGTAAGCACTAACATAAATAACTATAAAGTTTTCGCTTACACTTGCACCACTGTATACACAGTAATTAAGGTGATATTCAAATCAGTAAGGGACAACATATTTTATCTTAGTGGACCAGCTTGTGAAACTGACTATAGGCATAGAAAAAAATAAATGAAAAAATGTTTGAAAAATTGGGTAAAAAATTGCTGCTTCTTCCTCCATTTCCTGTCACTGTCCTTGCTTTCCCTCTTACGTATACAATCATTATCACAGTCCATAAGATAAGACGTATTTTTAAGGAAATAAGAACAGATAAAACAGACAAAGACTGAATTAATGCCTCAGAAATCAAAATGGTTTAAAATGGCAGAAATTTGGAATACTTAAATATGTCAAACAAATAATACAAGCCAAAAAAAGGCCAAACAGCCATCAACTAATCTCTGACATTTACTAATGTTGGAGGTTGTCAAACACAATATTACAGATATAGTTATATATAGTGTTTTTTTTCAATGGCATGTACTGTTATGAAACTAAATATGTAGTTAGATGCTCATTTGTTTTAGCATATCAGATCACTTCTATTTACCTCTCACCTCTCCATTTGATCTCAGTCCTTTCAGTAGACACATGCAGATGCATACATCCTAATGCAAGAAATATGAACCTAGTTGGAAGACTCATTCAAGTTAAAAAAACCCCTTATTTGTCTGACAAGTTATTTGGCTACATATGTTTTAGATTCTGATCACAATGTAGATCAATACAAAGAAGGGGTAGAGCAGAGAAAAGAATAAGTGTTAAAGAGAAGATCTAGTGATATGGCATCAGGATTGCCAAAAATAATGGTTCTTGAATGACTACTTAAGAGAAAAGTAGTCAGAAACTCCAATTGCTTAAATTATTCTTCTTCATTTATTTAAGGCCAACGGGTTTCACACAGACAGCATTGGTTTTGAGTTTAGTGCATCTCTCATTTTCTTCTTAATGAATATAGAAACAAATAAAATTTCTACTTCAGTATTTTAAAACTGATACTAAAGAGGGCTGGCAAGTTAGATACTATTTAAGTACCACATTCTCTGATCAGGCAGTGGAGGTGGCTTAAGAAGTTACTACCCCACAGATGCTTTTTATTGCCTCTCTGATCTGCGTTATCACAGGAATAGCAGAGCTGGCACATTATGACATGGACTTGTACTTTAGCTACTTCATTTAATGAAATAGTTTCTGTATTCTATGTAAAAGTATCCTGAGCATTTTATGATCTGCTTATTAAATTCTGTCTCTCTATTTGAAGACCTAATTCCTGCCTTCACTGCTGGAGAAAAAAGATCACTGTGTGATCTTTTGGACATCCAAAAAGTTAAAATTATATAAAGTTATTTAGTGTTATTCCTGGAAAAGTTCAAAATAGCTATTCTTGTTAAAGAAAATCTCTCTTCCTCCTTCCTGCTCTTACATGAATATTCCTGCAGTGTTACATACTCTTTAAATACAAAAAGTGAAACTATTTTGGGAGACAAGAACCCATCTGGTCCCTGCACTTTTGGAGGTATGTGTATTGTTTATTAGACCTCCAGGGGAAGGTGGTACCAAGAGACACTATCTCCCAGATTATCTGCTCAGGAAAGACAGAGAGGAGTAGCTGAGGCAGGGAAGTGGCCCTTGTATAGACCCTCACAGAAAGCTCGTGTTGCAGCCCAAGCATCTTTAGCCTCATCTCCACTGAGGACCAGTAATGCCAATGATGCTTCAAACTGCTTGCAGCACACAAGTCTGTCACCTTTTTCATTAAGAAAAGGACAATGATGGAATAATGCAGGTGCCAGTGCTGGGACAGGAGCTGCTGAGAAGGGATATGACTGCTGCTTTTTTAGCTCATCCAGATCTCTTAATCCTCTCTGGCATTCTCACTCACCAGAGGTGTGATGGTGGCCAGCAGGATATAATTCTTGATGATTTTCTCTGAATAACCTTTCCACAGGTCAGCTTTAGCAGAGAAAAGACTGTGTCTCTAGAGAGAGACAACCACTGATATATTTGGATACTTAGCAAACGTGCTGTCTGAAGCACCTGTCACTGATAGCAGTGGAACAACACTGGTGCAGAGCTGCTCAAATTATCTCAGGTTCAGAACGATTTTTCAGTGCTATCCACTTTGCTGTTTTTTTCTCAAGAGGCTTTTCAAATGTCATATCATCCCTACTCTTTAGCACAATCATCTCTATGCTAAAACTAGCTATAAAAATCAGCAAGCTCTACCAGGGAATGCAGGCTGTGCATATTTCACAGTGGGGCAAAACAACATGAGAAGCAGTCTGTTATACTCTTGTTTCTGCAGCAGTGAGAGACTATTATTTACTTTTAAGAATGGAGGGAAACTAAATGACAAAAATATCTTCCAAAAAAAAGTAAATTTCACATCTTTACTGGCTATTTCAATGAAGAGAATCTATGGTATGACATTGTACATTCACTCCTTATCCGTTCACAGGTTTGTACTATGTCAGATGTCTCAGACTGACAAGATCAGCATATCCTAATGAACTAAATCTTAAGGCTAGATGCAATAAAGAAATAAAAGCCAGAGAAGATAGGACCTGCATAGTCTAGGTGACTTTTGGCCTCTGGACCTCCCTGGAGAGCATTGCAACAGTCAGCCTATGTCTTTGTGTGGGGAGATTTTAGGGGCTTCAAAATGTAAACCCAAACAGTTAGGCCCTGACAAGAGGGAAGCTTGGAGCAAGACAATGGGAAGCACTGATGCCACAGATTATTTTAAATGAATATTTTCCTCTCCTATAGTCATATAACTCATTCAGTCCAAACCTGATATCTCAAACTGAAGAAAAGCTAGCACAGTATTGTCCACCTGAGGGTCAATATCTCCTCCTCCTTTTCTAGAATAAGAGAAGACTTCATTCTTGTGCAGAAGAGCTTCACTGTTTGAACAGTCATTTAGGATGTGTGAGGGGATGAAATTAAGTGCCTTTTTTTTAGCCTGAAAGGTTCTCAAACCCTACACGCCCATATCCTCAGAGAATGCCTTAACCATCAAGCAATTTGTGCCTCATTCTTGTCACTGATGCTGAATGGAAAGCACTTGGGAGTGCCAGATGACTTGAACCAATAAAAAATAACAGGACATAAGATGGTCCAACTCTGTATTAAGGCCCTCTGGAACCGACTTACTAATTAATAAGTGAAGTTTAAAGAAAAGTAACATGTGCAAGTTCCAACCCGTCCACATCAGCATTTACTGCCCTGTGAAGCTGTCCTGGAGGTCACACACTTCCTGCCTTTTGATGATCATACTGAGCTACCTCACTGCTACAACCCAACTAAAAGATTCCTCAAGGGAGACAGGACCAATCTTTGCAGGTAGAACCAAAACTATTCAATTACCTTATTTCTATGTTAATGGGGATAAATAGGTTGTTTTCTGTAATGCCACTGGTCCTGTGAAAAGCTAACCCATTCCCATTGTGGTCTCTGCTAAACATCTTTTACAACCATAGGAAAATGAAATATTTATTTTTGCCTGTGGACTTTGTCATATTTTTGTATACCAAAGCAGTGGGTAGTTCATAGTGTGAGTGTTCTCTAGAAAGAGAAGAAAACAAAAAATTATGCTCTGAGTCCTTGGTTTGCATCACTGATGTCTGAATGTGAAACTGTGGCATTTTAATTTCAATACTCATGTTCCAATCACTGTTAGTGATGACAGAGCTTCATCCATAGGGAGTTATGCCATTGATTTACATGAGAGTTTTCCTACGCTTTATGCTGAGTTGTATATTTTTTACTCCATAAATACATTTATGTAGTTTTCTTCAAAGCTAGAACATAATCCAAAGGGAAAACAAAACCTTTTGCCATGATAATTTCTTTTAAGAAAAGTTGTCTTCCTGGGCCTATTCAAATGATCACAGAATAAGAGATTGTCTGGCAAAATATAAAATCACATAAGTTGTTATGTCTGGGTAGGGACTCTATTCCTACTTTCAATATACATATCCTTGATAGTTTTTTCTCTTTATTGATGAGCATATGTCTCAAGAATATCATGGGATGATTTGACAAGATATGCCTGGATACATCTGGGGTATAAAAAGTATCCATGAAAAGATGGGTCTGTCTGTATTAGTAAGCATGAGTCCACCTAGCTGAATCTTTTGTATGATGTGTAAATTCATCGCAAATAGATATAACATTGACATTCCTTGAGGGGTTCCAGTTCTTCTAAGTTAGGCAAATGCACCTTCTATTCTGCATTTGTTTACATTCATGAAGATACCTGAATGAAGTATTTTAATACCAAATATTGGAACTCTGAAATTCTGCAAGGATATATGTGAATCAGCTGGGGGTAAAATAATCCCTCTCCTGTTTTTATTTTGTTTTTACTTTAATGTGATTCAATCAACATATACCATGAATAAATTATTAGATGTCAAAGTGCAATCTTACTCTTGTTCCTGTTCTTTTTATTCCTATTTGGTCATTAATACAGAAACAATGTCTATATGGAACAGCTTTTGGCATTTTAATCGTAAGAGCAGAAAAAATGTAGAAGAGATGTTAAAAATTAGCAGGTGCTGTTGACTTGCTACCAAGGTTTCTGAAATTCTCAAAGTGCTCTCCCTTAAATCCCTGGTCTGTAGAGGTGCTAAAGTGATCTGTGACATCATCTCCTTCTAAAGTCAATAGAACATTTCATATCATTGGGGTCTTACAAACAAATAAACAGAAAAGTAAAAGAAAAGATCCCTGCATGTGTCCCTTGTCTTCTGCTCATACCGTGTTCATGGGCAATGAAAGATTCCTGGGCATTTTTCAGAAAAGGAGATGCATTGTATTTATCTTTCAGAGGAACATAAGAATGCAGTGGTTGAATAAAATAAATAGTGATGATACCAGCATTTTTTTCTCAAAGACTGTTAATATTAAATATTATAATGAGTGTTTCCATATGTTCCATATACTTTCTAGCTCTGGAAAAATCAGCTCTATGGTGGTAAGAGTGCATTTGAAGGCTGCCAGGCAGAAAAGGACCTGGGGGTGTTGGTGGACAGCAGGATGACCATAAGCCAGCAAAGTGCCCTCACAGCCAAGAAGGCCAATGGCATCCTGGGGTGTATCAAAAGGGGTGTGGTTAGTAGGTCAGAGAGGTTCTCCTTCCCCTCTACTCTGCCCTGGTGAGACTGCATTTGGCATATTGTGTTCAGCTCTGGGACCCTCAGTTCAAAAAGGACAGGGAATTGCTTGAAAGAGTCCAGTGCAGAGCCACAAAGATGACGGAGGGAGTGGAGCATCTCTCTTATAAGGAGCATCTGAGGGAGCTGGGTCTCTTTAGCTTGGAGAAGAGGAGACTGATGGGTGACCTCATTCATGTTTATCAATTTGTAAAGGGCAAGTGTCAGGAGGAAGGAGCCAGGCTCTTCTCAGTGATAGCAAATGACAGGACAAGGGGCAATGGGAGCAAGCTGGAGCATAGGCAGTTCCATGTGAACATGAGGACAAACTTCTTTACTGTGAGGGTGACAGAGCACTGGCCCAGGCTGCCCAGAGAGGTTGTGGAGTCTCCTTCTCTGCAGACATTCAAAACCCACCTGGATGTGTTCCTGTGTGACCTGATCTAGGTGATCCTGCTCTGACAGGGGGGATTGGACTGGATGATCTTTCGAGGTCCTCCCCAACTCCTAATATTCTGTGATTCAGTTCTTTTTCCTCTAGAGAATCAACACAGTCATTTAGATTATTACCCATTATTATGGGTAGCAAGGAAAACTGTGACCTAATATTCCTTTGTTGATTGACCTGAACACCACCATTGCAGTATACCCATCGAAAACTGAAAATAAGAGTTTAATGGCTAGACTGGTATTGATCTACAAAGGAGGATAGAAAGTCTAAGAAAAGCAAAATCTCATCTGTTTCATTAAAATAGTCTAATATTGACCTCCCCCCACAAAAAAAAAACGGAAGAAGTCAGTATCAGTTTACAGTCATTTTTCCATAAGAACTGGTATTTTTACATGTAACCCTTTCAGAAAGGCTTTTTTCTTAATATTTTCTTTATACAGAAATAAGAAAAAAACAACTCTCTTTAGGGAAGTGTGAATAAGTATTGGTGAGGCATTTTATCTCTGCTTTTTATCACAGGAGACATGATTCAGGGTGTTCTGTGCCAAGAGATAAGTTCCCTGGGTTTTGTTTTTGTTTATTATCAGAAACCTGTGATCACTTTACATGCTTTAGTACTTCAGTCCGTGTTTTTTTCTGCTTCCATTTTCTCTGCATCCTGAGCAAAGCTTCTTCAGATATCAGAGAACTGCATGGTGTATCTAAACAAGTTTGCTTCCCATTTAAAAGAATATCACAATAATGTAGGCTACAAGAGGTCAAATGTTCCAACTTCCTACTCAAAACAGCTCTTGTGGCCTCTTACTGCCTCCTGTCCTATCATTGCACTTCTGAGGAGTCCTATTCTCTTTTCTTTACATCTTACTATTAGGTAGATTAAGACAAAACACAAGATCTACACTTAGCTTACTCTTTCCAAAGACAAAGCAACAATTCCCACTCTTTTCAGCCTCCCTTCATATAATTTATAAATATTTCTAGCTTAATGTTCATCCACAGTACACTTTACACCCAAACTTTGATATGGAGTAAAATGAGTTTTCTTTTTTTTATTATTGCTCTATCCATGAGATATAAATCTCACTAGGTCTCTTTGAATGAGCATTTTCTAATGTAAGCATCAACTATTTTTATTTTTCCCAAAGAACAAGGGGAACTGACTCTTTCAACACTTCCCCCAAAAAATGTTATTTTGACTTGACTAAGTTAATTTAAAAAGCAAAATGCATGCATAAACTATTACGTGGCATTTTATTATCATTTAAAGCTTTCTTGGTGAAAGACAAGGTGTTAACAGTTGAAACAATGTGATAATGTATTTATGACATAAATATTAGCAACATTTTTGAAAAATTAATTTCAAAAATCTATACAACACAAACATCCAGTCACTTCGTTTGGGTCATGATGATTTGTTTCTTTGGACAATTCTCTGTCATATTTATCACCAGATCACTTACAAGGAAGTATTATTTAGACAAATGTTCAGTAGTCCTCTATGTAAATGTATTTCTGAGAGAAAAGTTTGGGGGAAAATCCATGGTTTGGAGTTGGTTTCTATCAACAAAACAGTTCCTAAAGTCTCATCATTTGGGGATGTAAAAGTTGAAAAGTTATATCCATTCCTATAGTTGAAAACATATATTTCACCTAATATTTGCTACTTAGTGATATCTGCAAGCACTATTTAAACTGTGCTAAACTGGTATTTCTCTATAAGAGTTTCAAGCAATCCACTAGCCAATTTAATCTTAGTATTAAAATTTCCAGCTGCTACAAGCTAAGTCCTACGCCCCATTTAATAGTCTCTGCTGCTACAACTTTGTGTTGGGAACTAGGAAAATTATTTAATTTCCTTCTAACCTCAGTTCCTAGTCTGTACACTGGAGATGAGGGCACCTTGTAACCCTTTTCTGCCACACACCTGCCCTGTTTTCTTCATAGTTACAGGAACAACTGAGATCCAAATTACTGGAAGCCAAGAAGTCCTCCCATGAACTGAGACACTTTATTTTTTTCAAAATATCACCTTTGTTCTCTAAGCTTTTGTTTTGAGACACTGTTGGCAACGGGACATAGTATTAAATAGTTTGTCAAAATCAGCTACTCTCATTTTATAATCCAAAATCACTGCTAACACCAATACAGTTTGGATTAGACTCCTGTTTTAAAAGCTTCTGGGGAAAGAAATGTGAAGAAAATAATAGGAGTCTGCTATTTGTGCTGCCAAGGCCAACCATTATATAACTATGTAAAATTATCATTCTTTATCACTTTCTTGGCAGAAGAACACAAAGAACAGAATTATCTTAGCTTACTTTGGTTTTACTGAGAGCAAAATTATATCTTCATTTCACTAATTTGGTTTGTAGGCATTTTTAAGTTTTCATACTGCTTAAACAGATTAAAATAAGGCTAGCTGTATATTTATTCATTCATTTATTTATTTAAAATAAAGCCCGTTTTTATCTTTTGATTTCTTGTACATGGAGAATACTGCTATATAATATAATACTTTAGGCCACATTTAATACTTGGAACAATTAATCACATGAAGAAATCTTGAGAGACCCAAGTGACTTTGTTCTGTAGGTGTTTGCCATTCAGCCTGTATTAGAGAGAATGTACAGGGCATTAGTGATAATGACAGGTCTGCTGCAAAAGCCTTAGATTATCAAGATGAGTGTGTGTCCCCAGATAAGTGGTGAGTGATTAATATTTTATTGGCCCTTTGTCAACTTCAATTACGTTTTTTGAAAATTCTGCTTAGAAAGCAACATTCAAAATGCTGGATTTAGGGAACAGAGTGTTTATCAGGTATTGATTATAAATAGGTATCTGGACATCAAACAGCTTTAGTGTTCCAATAATCAGTTTCAGAAATACTCAGATATTGGTAGTCTTCTACAACATAAATTAATTCCTCTAACAAAATAAGGCCCCAGTAAAAAATGTCATTATAATTTATGTGCTGAGATTAGCTAGAAACAACCTAGCAATAAGCCATTATTATTTACCAGTATGTATTTTGAGGACAAGCTTTTCAAAACCACTTAGGGGCTGAGTATACCCAATTCTCATTAATTTTATAGGTGATTGAGTATCCGAATCCCTTTGGAAAGCTGAATAGCTAATTTTCTGAAAGTCCAACAGGCATCTGTGTCTGGATATTTCCTCCTGAAGAATGATTTTTTTCCATTAACTTTTGAAACAAAATAGTGTATGTATTTTGAGGACAAGCTTTTCAAAACCACTTAGGGGCTGAGTATACCCAATTCTCATTAATTTTATAGGTGATTGAGTATCCGAATCCCTTTGGAAAGCTGAATAGCTAATTTTCTGAAAGTCCAACAGGCATCTGTGTCTGGATATTTCCTCCTGGGACAACAATTTATTCGTGCCCTAGACACTTGAAGAATGATTTTTTTTCCATTAACTTTTGAAACAAAATAGTCAGGACTTGACACTCATGAAATATGTATATGAAGCTAAAATGGAAACTTTGATTTAACAAGTCACGTGATATGAAAAAAAAGATAGAAAGTGAGAAAAGAAAAGACAGAACAGGATACTCCTTTCTGAAATGTATTTTACTGCAGGACAGAGAATCCTTCCATTAGAAGGCAGAATGACCCCTGCTCATTAATACAAAAGCTGTAAAATTACTAATAAAGCATAACTTGGTTCTGTTTTTCCTTCAGTATTCCACATTAACTCCATGAATTGTTAAAATTTTCTTACAAGGGTGTTCTTAAGACAATTTTTTCTACTTCAGAAGGGGATTTTCACTCTTGTCTTTATCAGGAGATATCCTAGTACGAGTGAAACTTTAAAGTTGTGATGCTAAGAAAAATTTCTAGCAGATCTATTATACTTGAATGCTGCTGTTAGCAGTGATAGCAGCACACTAGGTCTCAGACAAAGTAATATATATAAAAATAGTGGTTTCTTAGTATTAGCTTTTTTTAAAAAAAAAAAAAGTTATTGTAATCGCTGTGGTTTTGGAACAAAGCAATGTTTGTTTCAGTGGAACAGGTGATTAATGAGAAGTGAGTGAATAGTATATTACCAGAGGTAGAGGTTCAATTATCGACTGTTATATCCTTCAAAATAATCAGATCATTTTATAAAATCATAACATTAAAAAGGCAGAGTTTTTTGATAAATTATGTGCATTCTGGGAAACCTGTAAGTTTTATTCTCAGTTATCTGGAATGTTTTTTCCTTTTTTTTTTCTTTCTTTCTTTTTCTTTTTTCCTAAATCCCATACAGTTATTTGTTCATAGGCACTGGTGCTTCCAGTAAATCCTTGTGTGGTAGCACGCTAGGAGCTGCCAGTGCCCTGGCTATAGCCAAAGTCCTACCCACAAGCTTTTACTTGGCCAGTGAAGAACTGGTCATAGTGGGTGACTTAATAAAGGAACATTTGCCTTGATCAATTATGTATCAACCAACTTTTCTTTCTCCCTGATGAACATTGTTTCCCTTCATATATCCATTCTATAAGACCACTCTCATTTCCAGTTTGACGTCTTGCCTAACCCCCCAACAACGTATCTTTGTTTCTCCCACTATGTTCAGATCTGCACCCACACCAGATACTATATAAATACCCAGAGAAACCAAATTTCTGAATTAATCTGGTCTTTTAACTCCAGTTTGTGCTGCCTGAAAAATGGTTATTGGAACCTGGAACCACAAAAATAAAGAATAGGAAAAAGGAGAGAAGCTTAAGGAGAGGGCAAAGATTGTTTCTTTGTTCTGTATTTACAGGGAGATCCAAATCTACGCTGAGCATTCGGCTTCTGCACAGTTCTTTACTCAGGGCAGGTGTCGTGATTGAAGCCCAGTGGGCAACTGAGTACCATGACACCATTCACTTCTACCTGCCAACGTGGGATAGGGAGAAGAAAAATATAACAAAGAGTTTGTGGGCTGAGGAAAAAGAAAAACAGGAAGGGTTTTGCTCACCACTTATGGTCATGGGCAAAAGACAGACTCATCTTGGGGAGAAAAACAATTTAATTTGTTACCAGTAACATCAGAACAGAATAATGAGAGATACAACCAGTTCTTAAAGTCAACACCTTCCCCGACCCCTCCCTTCTTCCTGGACTCAGCTTCATTCCCAGTTCCTTTGCCTCTCCCACCCCCAGCGGTGCAGGGGGATGAGAATGGGGACTGCAGTCAGTTCATCCCATTTAGTATTTGCCACTCCTTCCTCTTCAGGGGTAGGGAGGACTCCTCCCACTCTTCCTCAGCTTCCACGTGGCACCCCTCCCACAGGAGAAAAGTCCTCCACAAAATTCCTCTGTGGGTCTGCCCACAGCTACAGTTTTTCCTCATGAACGGCTCCAATGTGGGCTTCCCTTCCACATACTGCAGTCCTCACAGACTGCTCCAGCACACACTGCCCATGGAGTCATGGCCTCTTCAGGAGCAGCCACCCTCTCATGTGGATCTCTAACCCGTTGGTGAACCTCCACGGGCTGCAAGCAGGTTGACCTGCGCTCTTGCCATGGGTCGGAGGAGGAACCTCAGCTCTGCACACCTTCTCCTTCCCCCATTCCTTTTCCTTCACCAACCTTGGTGTCTACACACTTGTTCTCCTCACATCCCAATCCTTTCTCTGCTGCAGGTTTCTTCTGCTAGCTCTTGAAGACTTCCTGGCTCTCTCTTGGGCTGCAGTGGGGCTTAAGCTTAAGATGGGGCCAGTTCGGCCCGACCAGGCCAGGTCCACGCCGCCTGCAGCTGGGCCTGTGCTGGTTGGAGCTGGGGCAAGAGAGGGTGGACCATGCACTGTGCCCTTCTCAAATACATTACTCTATAGAGGCACTGATTGGCCTGGCCTTGGTCAGACGTAGGTCTGACATTGAAGCCAGGGAAGCTTTCTAGCAGCTTCTTACAGGGCTATCTCCATAACCTTCCCCTGCTACCAAAAAAACACCTTACAGAAAACCCAATACAGCAAGGTATAAATTGTCACTCTAACCCACGATGTGCAGTGGCTTTGGATCTCCCACACAGCACATCAGTTTGCACACATTTCTAATTAACAACTAATTTTGGATGAATGTCTGATTCTCTCCTCTGGGCTTTTGTAATGAGATCATGAGTTACATTGACAGAAGTTTTATACTTAAAATGTATCTATATGGTAGAACCTCCTAGGTAGTTAACTGACAATAAGATTTAAAAAATAATCCAAAATAAGCAAGCAAAAAACCCCAAAACCTTCCTATTTGTTAGACATCTGGAGTCCTATATTTTAATTTCATCAGCTATAATCAAGGAAAGAATCTGAATACTTTCAGCTTTTTCATTGACTTTCTTTCCATGCATTAAGAACCTGGGTGTTATTATATTGTTCTTATTTTCCTTCAGTACTGAGAGCATTACACTAATGTAGGAAAGTGGACGATTTTACGAAATAAAATGCCTGCGTTCAAAAATCTACATTCTTAAGTAGTTGCTTCTATATTATTTGGTAAACTCCAGAGCAGTTGGGGAAAATATACACTTTAGATATAGAATGAATGTAAAAGTTAAACATTAGGTGAGCTCTTGTTGTTTACCTACGCATATGCAGAAATGCACCATTGGAAATATGGTGATAAAATTTGTATTTTTCACACATACTGGTATAAATGTATTCAAAAGGCCCAAATTTTGAAAGATACACAGTTACTTTTTCCACATGCACACAGCTTGTTTATAAAGAGTGATATGGCTAAAGTATGCTGATGAGATCTTGACAAAATGAATGAATAAACCTAAGAGCTTCCTTAGTAAGGGATTTTAATGAATGAAGGAACATAATCTTTCAACTCTGGCACCCAGATTCAAAATCTACTCCTTATCAGCCAAAGTTCGTGCCATAAAACCTTTCATCCATTCACCTTGAATCTGTACATACCGGAAACACATGAAGGTAGATACCCTGAGCTTTTCCCAGTTGCTGAGGAGAGATTCCTTCAGAAAGCATTGCAGAAGTTTTATTGACTGAATCACACCATACACTTACTGAGTGCAGTGTAGACTTGCAGTGTGAATAGATTCATGTCTTACTTGCTAGAGGGAAGAGTTCAACACTGTCTAGATGAAATCCACATTTAGAATCTCAGGTTTTCTACAGGAAAGCCCTACAAGTGCTAGTTTCAGACCCTAGAGTATCTGTCTGAAGTACCACAGACTTATAGATCTGTGGTTTGCTGGAGCAACCAGTACAGGCCAGCTGGAATATTCATAGTATCATAGGATGTATTGGGTTAGAAGGGACTTTTAAAGATCATCCAGTCCAACCCCTCTGCAGTGAGCAGGGACAATGTTACTAGATCAGGTTGCTCAGAGCCCCATCAGGCCTGGTCTTGAATATCTCCAGGGATGGAGCTTCCACCACCTCTCTGTGCAACCTGTTACAGTGATCTACCACCTTCATAATGAAGAAATTTTTCCTAATATCCAACCTAAATCTACCCTTTTCTAGTTTAAAACCATTACCACTCATCCTATCGCTACATTCCCTAGTCAGCAGTTCTTCCCCAGATTTCTTATAGACACCTTTCAAGGCACAAAATGACACATGACATTGGAACTTGTTGTTTTCACATGCCCCTTGCACTTTTCAGGCACCTGATTGCTGCCTGGATTATTTTGTGCTGGTATTGCATATGTACAGCGTTCTGATTCCTCAGCACAGATTAAAGAGACATTTCTGACAATGAAGGTTTTTAACTGTGGGAGACACAACACAAGATGTGTGGATATATAGGAGACACGTGTCCTACTGGAACAGTACTCGGAGACCAGGCAAGATAATCCTCTGTTTCTGAGAAACGCTGGGCAACAGAATCCTACCCTCCATCTCCTTTGACCAAGTGTGCGATATTCAAGATTTAGCTCACTTGAAGACACTCATTCATGTTTTGGTACCTTATTATCAAACTGAATACCACATTTAAATAATCTGCTTCTTTCCCAGTCTGCTAGAAGTTGCTTAACCCAGTAGTCCAACAGCGGCCAGATTGCCACAGCTTCATGCTCTAAGGTTCAAATAATAGCAGGACAGAACATATGTTCCAAGTTGGCATTCACACACAGAGAACATACATGCCACACATATAGGCATATATACAAGGCCAGCTAAAGAGATAATACAGACAGACACACTCGGCACTCACACAAACACAAATACAATCAGCACCCATGGCCTCACCTGCTTCTTCTCCTCACTGTCTGATCAGGAGGAAGGTACATTAGTGAGAGTGTAGATATACACATGCACAGTAAGGATCTCTACAACAGCAGGTCTCACTTAGTCTTCCCAGTAGTTGCCCCTGGATCCCAGTCTTCACAGTTGTTGGCACATGGGCATTTGAGCTGGGGTGACCTCTGTGAGGAGACCCCAGGGCTGCCCTGTGCTAGACGCTCCACTGGCCCCTGGTGTGGGGGAACGGTGTTGGGAGTGATAAAGCTGGGAACGGGAAAGAGGTAACGGGAGAGGTGTTTTAATTATGGTTTTGTTTCTCACTAGCCAAATCTATTTAGATTGGTGATAACTGCAATTAATGTCCCTAAGTCTAATCTAGTTTGCCCATGACAGTAAATGGTAAGAGATCTCCATGTCTATATCTCAACCCATGAGCTTTCTCATCCTGTTTATTCCCTGTGTCCCGTAAATAAGAGGAGTGAAGGTGCAGGCTGGGAATGGTGTCTGGTAACCAGCTGAGGTCAACTCACCACACCCATAAACACACATACACAGAGACTAGAGTACCTCATCCAGAAAAATCTTTAGAAAGAAATGTAACAACGATGATAAAATTTCCAGACGCTGACAAATGTACTGTTAAGCAACTTGTTTGCCTATGACATTTTTATCCCCTTATCCTTCAGTTTTACCATGCTCCTCAGATCACCTAGCCCTATCAATTACCATTCCTTTTTTCCCCTCTCCTAAACCCTCGTAATAAGTCATACACAATCCCAGGATGCTCTTCCCCTTCATCCCATAATATGTCCCACAACCCAGAGCAGTGAACCCACTTAGTGAGGCTCCCTAAAGCAATGTTCCTGTTGCCCCATAGTGTGGGTGCCACTCCCGGCCCATGGGACTGAGGATCTCCTCGGACAACACTGGCAGGGGCCAGGGCAGGGATTCATGTCTCTGACTGGAGTAATGAGGCTCTCCTATGTGTACAAAGACAAGCTTTATAGCAGAAAACCTGACAGCGTTAAGCAGCTTGACTTCTTCCTCACTCCAAACCTCTAAGGCACTTATGGTTTAGAGATTCTTCTGTCTTTCTCACAGACCTCAGTCTCTCAGTCATTTTTTAGAGTACTCCTAGGAGTTTAGACTGTGTGAAAGGCATGAGGGCAGTAAGCACCTTTGCAAGTATCTATGAGAGCATTGTCTCCTTGTGGAAGAGGGGAAAGGTGCAGAAGAGATAACTTTGAAGCATGAAGAAATTTGCACCCAAACATCCCAGAAGAGTATTCAAATGGCCTGAAAATAGAATATCATAAGACACTGGAAGTTGGGAATCCCATTCCCTCCTCTTAGCGCTCTTCTATTATAAGTATGTCTTGATGGAAAATAAAACAAAAACTGTGTGAAGCAATCTATGGAACTGAACATACATGTCCCATGATAGAGTTAAGGGGCATGTGGCTGCTGAAGCCACCATGTTCTACCATGTTCTGAAAAAATGAACTGAATAGTATGATTTCTTGAAAGAAGTGTATCAGATACTGCACCCCAATGTTCAGTTTAGAATAGAAGACCAAAAGCAGAAAGACACATCTGAACTTCAGAGACAGAATATATAAGAAAATGTGCATTTGTTCTTTGCAGTTCTTATAGTGGTTAGATGACTGGCTTAAACACATTTTTCTTTTTCATTAGGAACTAAAGAAAGTGTCCAAAAATAAAGGTTTTTGACTCTAAATATATAATGAATGACTACACGATTAACAGAGATAGTTTTTCTAAGCTTTAAAGTATCTGCAGTCCTATGTGTAGGTCTTCTGCAGTTTCCAAACTACAGAATACTATCAAATTTCAGACTGCAACTCCAGAACATGGGTGTATTTCCATAGGTATTGTATATTCTTTGAATTTATAAGCAACCGTATCTTCCTGGTAGAGCCAGTGACACAGAGTCACAAAGGGCTGAAAGGAAATGCCACATTGCAGGCCAGGACCATAACCGAGACTAGAGCTGAGGTCTTTGATGCCATTGAAAAAGGTCTAGTTACAAGTTCATTATGCCTTTGAGATATACTTTTAAACTGCACCTCTGATCCTGTTTCAACTACCGTCTGGCTTTGTTTTTTAGTTGATTTCTTTTTCCTGAATGCCTTAAATTCTTTGTTTTCTCTTCCCACTGTCAAGCAATGAATTGAGAACTCTGAACAAATACATATTATAGGGCTGGATTACAGTGGAGACGGAGGAAATGTCTGACGTAGCTTGCTTTTTGGAAAGCAATCTATTTATTATAGATATAAAGCTACCTTGCAACTTTAACAGAAGGGCATTTAGAAGGAAAGCTGAAGTGATTAATTATTAGTAGACAGTTAAATATTTATTAAATATGGGGGGTGCATACTGTAGTGAACCAACTAATGTGCACATGAATTGAGTTTATTATTATGGCAATAACTACATGCTCATACTGAGATAGGCAACTTGTAAGTATTTAAGAAGTCTGTTCCCAAGACAGTTTGAAGCTTTATATAAGATACTAAAGCACAGGTAAATCCATTCAAATGTAGACTAAACAGTCTTTGCAGAAAGGACCACTTCTTCCTGTACCAAGCATATTTGAGCTCCTCAAGCTGATATCAGAACATACAATCAAGGCATTTATTTGCATATCTGTGTAAGAACAAACAACAAAATTCTCTGGAATGGCCTCAGTCATACAGCTAATGAACAGCATGACCTTCTTTTTCTCAATGTCAGAAAAAATTTCACCAAATCTTTGGCATCCGTATATTAATCCCCAAAACCTATAAACAATTTTTAGGTCTTTATAGTCCAAAGAAACAAAACTCACAGATTACTGAATTCTAAAAGTGGTGTGAAAGAAGGACTGGCTTAATAGCACTGCATAATTTTCTCCCACTTCTTTAACTCCTGTTAAGCCTTTACCAGGGATACTAGCTGCTGTCTCCAGCTTTTCCAGAGGAACTAAGAAATAGTCTACCTACAGCTCCATATGTTGTACAAGTAATGGATGCGCTCTTCCATCCAGATGTCTATCAGTTGACAATTATCTCAACCTGGATTTTATTCTCCATTTATTCTTAGACTTGAGATCTGCTGCTCTTTTTTGTGACTCCAAGAAGATTTTGTAAAATTCCTATGCTCTTCAAAGTCTGCTTGCTCTCACTGTGTGGATTGATCTAATTATAAATGGCACTTCTTCCTACAGTCTTTGCCTCTGTTATATCTTGTGAACCACAAATACAGCTACTGCCAATGATAAAACTAGTGAATGCAATAGAGAGAGAAGATATGATGTAATCATGATAAAAGTTGAATATGCAATAGCATCTGGGAAACCTTAAAGGAATGATGCATCTTAGGCACATACAAATCTCAGAAACAATATCTTTCCCAGCTTGAGTGTGAAGGATTTGCTTCACAACAGAAGGGATATCAGAGAAAATTAGGTCTATGAAAAGACCCAGGCACTTGGGTTACCTGAAAGCATCTAAGGTTTCCACACATGACTGGCAAAATGACACAGATCTTATTGGAGGTTAATATCTGTCTGAAAAGTCATCTTCAAGCTATGATGAGATCTGAAACAGACCTGGTTTTCAATTTTTAACAAACTGAAGTGTTGTCTCATGACTGAACAGTGTTGCACCATTCCATATATATTCCTTGCATATTCTGGATGCTGCCTGTTTTAGAAGGATAAAAGGTTTGAAATGAATCCTTCTAATTTTGAATGACTCCAGTGAAGGATTTATAAGGTATTATAGAGAGATGTATAAGACTGGGAAAGAGATGGGAATGACTGTGGGCAAAGGGAATAAGAAGCAGTAGCTTTCCGAAACTAGGAAGAACAAAGGTAGAAGGACTTTACATGCAAAGGGAAATCTGTGAGGTAGAGCTCAAGTTGGGGGAGTGAAAATCAGTTGATGGTGTTGACAGCTGGAATTGTTCAGTGATTTTTTTTTAATCTCAAACCCTTAACCTTTTCCAACCACTGAAAAGTGCTTTGGTAAGTAAGAATAACTGCACAGTTACTGTTAAAGGGTAGTTTAAGTAGTCTTTCCATTAAAAAAAAATAAAAAGGAAAAATGTGGCTTTTAAAAATAAAGTCATCTTCATTTTGATTCAAAGACTTTAAAAAAAAAAGTTTTAAAATGTATTCCATGTATTAGGAGTGTTTCTGTGCTCAAAAGGGCTTTCCTTTGGGTACTGTAAGATGGTTTATTATCCATTATCTGTAACGCAAAGATAATGAAAGTGGTTCTATTGTACTGTATTTGAAACCCACAGGAATACCAGGATTTGACAGTCATGATATATCTCAGTTAGTTTCTAATGTGCAAAGCCATCACAAATCATAGAGAAGACAGTATGTTGGTTAAATAAGTCTACAAAGTAAGATGATAGAGTTCTTCATTTATCTTCATTGAAACAGCTTTGACTGCTGTGTAGTTGATAAAATAAATCTGGTCCTATTCAGAATCTCTCCTCTCTGCCTATTGTAAGCAAGCAGTTTCTATTATACTGTATTAATTCTTATGCAGCCCTCATTACCCACAATATTGGAGTGTCTTCCATTAGCACATTAAGTAAAGTGAATAACATGTGTCAACCGTAGCTCATTTTCTTGCTCATCCTCTCCCAGGGGAGAGAATTGTGTATGCAGTGAAGTGTTTTGATTGGAAGGTTTTTTATTTTATTCTTTTTCTCTTCTATGTGTTCATAAAAGAGATAGTAGGTCAAAGAAATGCAATGAGAGATAGAGGTGCATTATGATTGTCTGCTTTTAGGGGAGCTCATTGTACTATTGAAGAATAATTTCATGAAGTTCCGTGAACTTCACAGTTATTTAGAAAGTTAAGTGGTGCCAACAGACGAGAGCTGTTGATCACAGGCTATAAAGGCACATGAAGCCCATACACACGTATACAAGCAACTTTTAAGGTTAGACAAGATAAATATATCCTCCCTTCCATGGGCATCATAAATAAGGCTCAAGATTTTTAATTTGATTTGGTGCTTAATGACAAGTAGTGATTAAAACAGAATATTATGTTTGTTATGTCTCCCGGATACATCAGATCCAATGCAGACAGTATCTGCAATTAATGATTTATTTCCAAACTTTAT
Source organism: Mesitornis unicolor (assembly GCF_000695765.1). Lineage (NCBI taxonomy): Eukaryota > Metazoa > Chordata > Aves > Mesitornithiformes > Mesitornithidae > Mesitornis > Mesitornis unicolor. The sequence goes on from NW_010169814.1 coordinate 67,039, forward strand.
TTCATGGCTTTAAACCAGCCAAGCAGTGAGAAAATAATGAATATCACAGTCATTGCTAGGATAGTGTTACATCTCTTTGGGTAGCTGGTGACAAACAGAAGGCATCACTAAGAACTGTGGGTTGGTGAGAGTCTGAAATCAGCAAAAAATGCAGAAAGAGTAATAAACTATAGAGGTCAGACTAGATGATCTTTAAGGTCCCTTCTAACTCAAACTATTCTGTGATTCTATGATTCTGTGACCATGTTGCCCAAAGACAGATATGTATTCTTCAGCCAACAACTGTTTCTTAGTAGCAACCTTTTAAAGTGCTTTTCTTTGCTCATCAGCATCACCACTGACCTTTTTTGGCTTTAACTTCAACAAACTGTTTTTCATGTCAGATCCAGACCTTCTTTCCAAGTGTCATGTCATGTGTACTGAAGTGGTGTAGACATATATATGGTGAAAGGTTGCGGATATGAGTTATATCATTTTATGACTACATCTAAATGCCAGAGAGATGTTTGATCTTTGGTACCATTTTCCATGACATTCTTTGGATGTACCTCAATATCAAAACATTCCCTTGAAAATATGACAGATGTGTCAAATGACTCAGAGAGGTCTAAGATAAGAATGCCTCTCTGTTAATCATCCTTGATGGTATCAAACCATATATCATGCCACAGACTTTTCATGTGCTGGTCTGAAACTGGTTTAAGTCTAGGACACAAGATGTAATTCTGCAAGCTTGAGATTGACCTTGGATATGCTTTTATGTGAAATTCTAGTGAATAAAGAGATTTGATTTCGGCAAAGAAAATAAATCTTTCCTAATTAGAGTTTTTCTTGAATACAATTATTTGTGTCCTAGTCACTTATTTTCAGGGAGACTTTGAATGACATTTTATAAAGAGGATATAGTATTTAAAAAAGACACACTAGGAAAAAAAAACAACCAAACAAACAACAAAACCAAAGATAAATTCTTAGGTAAGAAAGAGAGTAAAGAAAAACAAGAGTGCTGTCAGAGTGAGATTGTGAGTTGTGAGGAACCAGCTGCTTAAAGACAAGGTACTTCATTCCTCCCCCACCTTTAGTATCATTATGATTTCTTTAGAATGTCAGTGCAGAAGATACATTAATTATTTAGGTTTCAATAACAAGGATGAAAAGTCAATTTATTCCTGAAATGGCAATTGCAGGTTACAGTAAATAGTCAGGTTCCCATTTAGGCTGGTGTAGCAACAATGTGAAAATGCCTTTTTTTTCCCCTTCTGGCCAATCTAGCAGAGTCCTTGTGCAAAACTGCAATCCACTGCCTATCTGGCAAGAAAATAGGAAGGATTTTGAAAGGTTTACAGAGATAACAGACATTACTAGTTGCTCTGTGGACAAAAATAAAAGGTAACCAGGTGGCAAATTCCTTATGAATTCTTATCCAGGATATGATTTTTCCTTTCATAAATTAGCATGTAATTACTGTAATTGTCTTGGATCAGATATAGGAAGTATGGTCATGAAAGGAGGCATATTATTTTAAACAATAGACAGGGACCACTTCTCAGCTCTGGGAGGTCCCAGTGAGTTTGCTGAGACCCATGTAATGACTTTGGGGATGGTACATTGACAAAATATATTAAATGCCTTAAAATGTCTTTGTCTTTCACAAATCTTATGAGGAAAGAAAGTTATTGCAGTTCCTAAAACCTCCAGTCAGGCTAGATTTGTTCAGGCCTTACCCTTGAGTTCTCCTTAAGCTAACAGAAGACAGAGACATTGGTGTCCCCATTGTGATCATGTGCAAGACCAAGAGCAAAATGAACAGCAGAAAGAGGTCATGAAGCTCTGAAGAGAAAGGACTCTCTAGCAGGTAGCTACTGCAGAGCTGCAACATATTTTGAAAAGAAATAAGACAGAAAACTTAAGAATAGGTTGCAGTTATAGCTAGGCAAAGAGGTAAAGACAATTAAATTTCCTTTCCTTTCTTTTTGCAACAATGATGCCTGTGGTGCAAGGCTGTCAGACTTCAATAGCCAGCTAAAGCTGGACTGAATTCAGATGTGTGTGTGATAGAAGGAGAGAGAGGGCCAGCGAAATGGCTACTAACATCCCTAGTTAAACTGGTGTCACTTTTCCTCTTGAATGAACATTGAAGAAGTGTCCTGTAGCAGAGAATAAGCATCAAAAGTAATTCTAAGATCTCTCATATTAAAATACCCAATTGTATTGCCAGTGCTCCTTCTGCTGGAGACTGGTTGCTTAGTCACAGAAAAAATATTCTACATCATAGGGAGCTGAGAAATAAATAAATTACAACACAGGACAACACTTTCATCGAGGAGCAATGAATGCCACTTGTGTACATCAAGGATACAATGTGACTTTAAATTAACTTTTCAAAAAGCTGTGAGGAAAGTAGGATCAATCTACTTTCCTCAATACACTTTGAGTACTGTGACCAATCCTTCATGGTGCTTTGTAGCACCTAGTCCTATAAAGTGTGGATCATCTAGGCCTTTAATTCATATTTATACTTGTGAAATATATTACTACTAACAAACAAGAAACACTGTTAAATTAGTCTTTTACACTGGATGTGAGTTGTAGTGGTATTTGCTATGTTAAATTAATGAAATAATATTTCTACACATTGTAAAATGTTTGCTCACAGGTGTTTACTGCACTTATTCATCAGTTTATTGATTCTAAAACCAAAATGAACTATAAGGACAAAAGGGGTGCTGATGTAGTTTACAGGGGGAAAACAAAAACTTGAAACTTATTAGGCTGCTCAGCTCCACCTAGGATACCCAATACCATTAGATGAAGCAAGATGTTTATTATAGTGTTTTGTTTCTCTGCCTCTGGAGGATTGGTTTCCAATTTTTCACTGTTAGTTTGTGAGAAAGAAGAGATAAAAAGAACTTCAAATCTCTTTTTTTCATCCTTTTTGCTGGCACAGAATATCTTTTTTGAGTCTTGGCAGTGGAAAGACCAATAGATTTAGGAAAAATCTATAGTGTATGTGGAGAGAGGCAAACCCTCAAAACAAACAAAAAATAAACAAAACCCCAACCCTCCTATGCTTTATTAAGACTCCAATGACCCCACCGCAGGACACAGCTGAGCCCCCTGAGAGGGGCTGTGATGGACTGAAGGCAGTTCCCATCCCCATTCCCTGCATCCTCGGTGTGGGGCAGCGAAGCAAAGAGTTAAGTGGTGAAAGTGATAATGGGAAGCACAAGTGAGTTTTTTTATGTTCGTCTGAAATTAATTAATTGACAATAAAAGAAAATAGTTTCATTTCAGAAGCATAGAATTACTGTTTTTTGCCAAGAAGTACACAAGCATATTCCTGACAGACACACTTCTAGCTTTTTCCTATAGTATTTATCATAGAATCACAGAATGGTTTGGGTTGGAAAGGACCTTAAAGCTCATCCAGTCCAACCCCTCTGCCATGGACAGAGACACCTCCCACCAGATCAGGCTGCTCAAAGACCCGTCCAACCTGGCCTTGAACACTGCCAGAGAGGAGGCATCCGCAGCTCTGCCACTGTCTCACCACCCTCACAGTAAAGTATTTCCTCCTAATATCTAGTCTAAGATATTATAGACTATAATATCTTAGAAATATATATGAAATAGAGAAACACCTATGAAATGATAGCTAGTCTATCTATTTCATACTTTATAATCTTCACTTTCGAAGGAATCTGAGTGATTGATCTCATCTGCTTCCAAACTCACAGAAACTCATGAATGGACATGTTTTCTTTATTCATTGTAATATCAAGCAAGTATGATGCCCTGTAAAGCAGGCAAGAAAGTTTTCTAAGGTCCAGCTGTCTTGCAACTTAAATTCAAAAGGTCTGGTTTATGTTTCACCTTAGAAACATTTAATGACTTTCTTATAAATTATTTCATATATCCTCCTATTTTTTACCATCCTCTGTCATACTTCAGCCATGTCACTTTTAATTGTCAATTTTTACTTATACAATGAGCTAGTACACAACTTTCAGTCATTTTCAGCACTCTGTTGATTTCATGTTGTGTATTTTGAAATGCTACGTTTAGCTATTTCCTGGTTTTCATATTCTCCTCTAGAAAGTACCAGAGGTGTCTTCTGTAGATCTTCATTAGCCCTTTGATGAATTGCAATCACCCTGCTCATCAGTCTAGTACCAGCTGCTCATCAGTTAAACTGCTGAGTTTTGCTGATGTTGACATTAGCAACTGCAATTATTTTAAAATCAACAGTTGCTCTGCAAGTCAGTCCCAGAGAAATGTATTTTAAAGTTAGACCTAGAGTGTAAGCTTGAGCTGTTTCATAGCTGTTTGAAATGGGTACCCCAAGGGAGACATTTAATGTAAGATGAATGCTAATTGGAAAAGAGAGCCACCCTTCAGACTCTGTGGACTATAACGGGACCCTAGATGACTATCTCAGATTTGACTTTTAGATGGCTTAAGTTAGGTAATATAAATGCCAACCTAGATGCCTGGAATTTATTGGTATTTAATCAACAGATCTTATTTGTATGCAGCTTTCTATTTTTAAACAAGTGTAATGTAGTTACTGAAAATAAGCTGATACAACAAAAGGAAAAACTACAGTTGTAGGGCTAGCTCTAATGAAATCAATGAAAGTTTGCTGTAACTTCTCTACATACAAGTGAGACACTGCCTTTGGTTCAAACTCGTGATACAGAGGTATTGATTGCACATATGAGGACTGAACCTTTATTATAGCTGTCTCCAATGTGTTATTAAGGTATTTGAATACATTTAAGTATTGGGAATTTACTTTTTATCTTAATTCAACAGCTAAGTAATGAGAAAAAAATATTTTCTTACCTTGAGACATGTGGTAAGATAGAATTGTTGGATAGTATAATAAGAGAAGGGGATGTGCATACCCAAAAAACCTCAAACCCAAGCAGACCACTAATAACAACAACAACAAAAAAAAGATCTGCAACAAAAACAATCTTTCATATATATTGATGATTTGAGCTGTTGACAGCTCTTCGGAAATTGCTCTCTACCATAACCTTTTGTTTGCTCATTTTGTTCACACTACATGAGTTTTATAGCTCATTAAATAATCTGTGTTCCCTGACCACCTTTCTCTCTTTAAATAAATTATCAAAAGATATTTGAGTTGGAAAAATAAATTGTTAGAATTTAAGGTTATTAAAGGATATGCAGCAAGAATTAAGCAGAATAATAAAATTTGTGACATGGTTATCTTGTCTACTTGAAATGTTGATCAACACATTTAAACACAAAAACTGTTCTAGGCACAACCTGAGCTCCCTGAAGGAGTCTGGGACTTTCTGAAATTCCCACCTTGAGAGTTCCTGAAACAAGTACTTCGTTGTGAAGAGGGTTAGTAGGTCAGTCAACCACCTTGTCTCAGATCGGTTTATTGTGTCAAACAAGTCCATTGTCTCATCCATATTGAGAAGACAATAAGGAGCTGACAAGGAAGACAAGCTGAGGAGTTCCTGGGCTACCCTAGCTGTGCACACAAGTTACCCAGTAATAATAATTACAAGCAAAACTTAAGGTACATACTTGTAATCTATAGAAGAAGGGGCAGGCAACTCAGGAGGAGTACAAGGCTACTGTGAGGCTGTGCAGGGAGAAGATTAGAAGGGTCAAAGTGCAACTGGAACTTAATCTAGCTAGTGATGTTAAAGATAATAAAAAGAGTTTCTATAAATACATTGGCAACAAAAGGAAAGCTAAGGAGTGTCTCCCTCATCTAGTAGATGTGAGGGGAAGCATAGTGACTGGGTATGAGGAAAAGACTGAGGTATTTAATGCTTTTTTTATCTCAGTCTTCAGTAGGAAAACCAGTAGTACTCTGGGTACCCAGTCCCCTGAGTGGGAAGACAGGGGCGGTAAGCACAGTGAAGCCCCCATAATCCGTGAAGAGGTGGTTAGTGACTTGCTACACCACTTAGATATAGACAAGTCTATGGGGCCAGATGGGATCCATGGCAGGGTCCTGAGGGAGCTGTCAGAAGTGCTCGCCAAGCCACTTTCCATCATTTACCAACAGTCCTGGTTAACTGGGAAGGTCCCAGTCTACTGTAGGCTTGCAAACGTGACACCCATCTA
>NW_010169815.1:0-10705 GCF_000695765.1 Mesitornis unicolor
TTCCAACTCCTAATATTCTGTGTGATTCAGTTATTCTGTGACCCCCATCTCCCTGCAACCTCCTTTCAGGCAGTTGTAGAGTGCAATAAAGTCTCCCCTCAGCTTCCTCTTCTCCACGCTAAACAACCCCAGCTCCCTCAGCTGCTTCTCTTAATTCTTGTCCTCCAGACCCTCCACCAGCTTCATTGCTCTTCTCTGGACATGCTCCAGCACCTCACTGTCCTTCTTGTTGTGAGGGGCCCAAAACTGAACACGGGATTCAAGGTGCAGACTCACCAGAGCCACGTACAGTGGCAAGATCACGTCCCTGGTCCTGCTGGTCACACTACTTCAGATGCAGACCAGGATGCCGTGGCCTTCTTGTCCACCTGGGCACACTGCTGGCTCATGTTCAGCCGCCTGTCAACTTCTTTCCATACGGGAAAAATGACTGCTGTACTGCTGCCAAAATCAATCTTGTCTGTAATAAGGATAACTACTGGGTGACCTGTTTGAACTAGCCAAATGAATGATAGACATGTGAGAGTGATTCAAGTGTCTATCCACAGCTATTTTGAATTAAATTGACATTGGGGGAAATGCTGTGTACCCAACTCTGTTTCCCATACACTAGGTATTTATAACTGGTTCCCATGAAGATCTCATACTTGCATGACCAAACCAAGAATAAACCCTCTCTGACTTGCATCTGACAATGACATCTTTCTTCCGTTCCAGAAACAGACTCCAGGTACAGACATCGCAAAAGATGAGACCTCATCATAATACTTAAGGAAAGGGAAATAGCGTCTGTGTTTCTGTGCATATGCTTTGTTCTCCTCTTCTGGAAGTTTTATTTCCTGACACCTGTTTAAGGCTCCTCATCCATCTAAATGGAGTAAATAAACATTCTGCCTGCAATTACAAATCTTTCACATAAAATAAGCCTAAAATGCTCCAATTGAGAAAGTTAAATATAAATATTTTCTTGTGGATATTTGAGGTGAGAGCAAAAGTACCAATCATAGATAATACTCTCAAGATAGATGAAACAGAAACTATGAAAATATTGTGTGTGCAAAATAAGGTTTTTTTAAAGTTTAGTTCTTGTTAAAAAGAGGAATTCTGTACAGTTTAGTATACATAACGACAGTGACGGTACAAAGCTCTCACTATTTCCGATCACACCAGTACACACTGAGCCAGAGTAAGGCTGAAGTTCTGCAGCAGAGTATCAGCTTCTTTATGAGAGTGGGAGATGCAGGAGCTCCCACCCCTGAGTTTTGATATGATCTGCAGTAAGTAGATGATCCCATCAAAAACCTTCAAGATGGGAAATTTCACTCCGTAATAAACTCATGGAAGAAAAATCCACTGAGTGCTATTAACTGTAAGTTTCCTATGTTTGCATCAAGGTATCTCTAAGCCATAGCCAGAACAGCACAGACAGAAAAGCATCATTGTGTATTTGCCCTGTTCTAGAGAAGTCCCAATGCCTATATAGTGGGGTAGATATAACAATATAGCTGCTAGTTTAGCCACAGATTGTGACTTTGAAAAATAAAAAAGACCAATACGTGAAATAAAGAGCAAATTAATATTCTGTACCCAGCTACAACAGCAGAGACTAATCAGACATTAGTCCATTAGTAAAACCACAAGGTTTCACTCCAGCAGCTCTGAAACAGTAATGGGTTCTCCCATGAAAACTTGAAAGAAAAGGTGAAAAAAGGTTTGTGTGGTATGATGGAAAGGAATGCCAGACACAGCTTTGGTCAAACACTCTCATTAAATATTTTCCCATTACCCCCTGGGTTCATTCACAGGCCAATTGCACTGGCTGTTTACCAAGGAGGTTTAAGATAATGTTTACTGCTCCTTAGATGATTTTTTTTTCAATTTTTAAGCTTGACAGCATTTCCTTTAATAAATCCTTATGAAATTAAAAAAGTAACACATTAATAATTTGTTTTATCTTCACAGCAAATTTTCTGTTATGCTGATTATATACATTTTACCACTAAACTGGTACATAATCGCCCTCAAAAAGTCTTCTTATTTTCATTTTATACTTGAAATAAATGACTAATGATGCCCTTTTTCTTTAGCAATTTGGAGTAAACCCAACTGAAACCACTGAAATTATTTTAATGAGAAATTAGAATAGATAGAGTTCTCTGCAGAAACAGATATTGGCATATTTGTGATTTTACTACACATAATGGCATAGTGTCACTTCATCTATGCAATGACAAAAACAAAAAACCCAGAAACATTGAAATTATGTATTTAAGCACTAGATAACATACAAAAGGTAAATAAGTATGATATTTAGTTACAGAAGACAAACTGAAGTCTTTGACAACATTACATTAATCTTTAATTACACTATATACATTTTTGAGCAAGTATAAGGAAAAAGTAGAAACCAGGAAAGTAGTCCACAGCAAGCAAGCAATTACCGCACTGCTGAAAAAAATGCTTTGATAAACTACACAAAAAATACTGGTCTACCAATATATATACATATCAATGATCTTTCCACCATACAGCAGGTACTGATTATAAAACACACAGGCCAGGTTCTTGAAAGTTTACTTTTTAGCATGCCTTTATAGTTCAACAGATAATGCAGTTTGAGAAGAATAAGAAAGGAACACTAAGGAAAAAGCTGAAAGGTACAAACAATAGAAAGACCTTGAAAAAAATACACTGCTTTTATTTCACAGCATGACTTATAGTAAATTTTCTACTTTTAGATTCAGGTTGATACGCTTAGCTGTGTTTTTCTTAGAAGTGTAGTGCTGAAGCTGGAAGCTAGACCAACTGATTGTAGAGGTATTATTAGTGCTAGCTCACTGAAAGTTATGTCATAAGACCAGCATTTATAAGTCTCAATTCTTCACCTATTATTTCCATTACTTTCATTTGATCCATTATATTCAAATCAAAGCAGGAGAACGACAGTCTTAAATTTTATAACTACAAATGAAGAAAAACAGCAGCACTAAAACCCTACAGAAAAAAGTAATTTACTACAGTTTTTAAAAGTACCATATAAGTATCATCACCTACATAAATTTATAGTATAAAATTATTAATCTGCTGAGATTTGTACACATACTTAAAGTTTTACTATGTGAGTGGCCCCAGTGAAGTCACTTACTGACCCTTAATTTTATTTTTCCAACAATTTCCTACTGTTGGTTCTCAGCTCCATGTCTCTTCTGCACTTCCAAGCAGAACGGAACTTTACCTCTCAATTCTAGGGAAACTTACAGCAAAACAGTATTTCCTCTACTCTCTTGTAGCATTATCTACCTCAGCAGGTAAACAGACTCTTTACTTCAGAGAATTAAAGAACTGTTTTTCTGGGAGACAAAGTCAGTCAATGAAAATTGCATCTCCTTCGAATGCAAAATAGGTACGTTGGTAAGCAGTAATTCTCACCATTTAATTTCTTTTGGAGATACAGGATCCACCATTGGACAAGCTTCTCATTCGTGCAACCCTAAAGTTCAAGTGAAGTTTCTGTACACTGTTACTGCCTTCACCACTACTAAATGGAGATGCCATCACGACCACATCCAGACACCCAGCTCTAAGGAGTCCAAATTCATTGCAAATGGAATTGCTAAGCTATTTTGCTTCTTCTGCCCAAGGACAGAAGAGTTCCGACAACAATTTCCCTCTTGCACTTATGTAGCTGTTTTCCTTTTCTCTGTTTCAGAGGGAATGCTGAGGCATTCATGTTTTTATAACCAAAAAGGTTACACTTAGTTATAATATTTGTATCAGAAACAAAAATCCACGAGTTAATTTGAGGTTTGGTATGTTCCATAGGAGAAAACCTTAAAATCCAATTTGCTATCTTTGGAGAAATTCTGTAGTACTAAATAAAACTTCCAACGTCATATAAAAACTGTATTTAGAATATATGTTTGCAAGCAAAACAAGGGTTCCCCACCCCCCCCCACCAGAAAAACAGTCTTGCTTTCTGCTTTGATGTGAATTCTGCATTTTAAATTTTCAAGACTGCTGCCACAGAAACTATGGATGTAAATTCATCCACAAGCAGACTTTGCTTTACGGTGAATTAGAAGAGACCATGGGATTTGAAAATAAAAGTAAATACAAATTTAAATTCTGCATAAAAGATCTCCAGTACAAGCGTCCACTGTGCTAGGAGAGACTGCTGTGCAGGGTCGAAAAAAAGTACAGAAGGAGAAAACAATAACCTGAAACAAAATGGCAAAGTTGCTATCTGATAGACTACAATAACTAATGGAACTTAGGTATACAACACTGCCATAATTCAGAAATGGCAATTCTGTCATAATTTCTCCCGCTCCCATTTGTTATATCTATAAGCTTACTCCTGTGCACCACAAGTTTACACCACGATCATCATCAACCATGGTATTAATCTTTTCCTTCTGTACAAGGAAATAGGTAGGCAGTTCAGGTCATACACAGACCCTTCTGTATTACAGATTCACAATTTTACGTTTTTGTATTACTGGTGAGAATGGTATTTTTGATGGAAGGATTCCTAATGATGTCTTCCTTTTTCCACAAAATTGTTGCATTTACATAAATTAGAGTCCATTGAAATACATGTTATAGTAACCACAAGTCTAGTTTCAGGGATAAGAAGGTATTCTGTCACAAATATGGCATTTCATCATGGTAACTGGTGGAGTAAACACCGTAAACATTGAAGACTTTTAGGATTCGTGTCTCATTTCACAGATCTTACGGGCTTCACAGAAATCCTTGAGAAATGCAACAGTAGCACCAAAACAGGGAACTCCTAGTGTTTAAACATCTTGTCCCAAGATTTTTTTTTTTTCATTGATAGGAGACTAGCACCTATTCATGCCACTGTACCTCCCTCTCTTAAATATGGAGAAGAAGAATTACAGTAGTGTTATTAAGTCATACCTGGATAAGGGGAAAAAGAAGCCTATAGATATGCTGTCATTCATATTTTGAATAGTTAACAAAAGAAAACTAAAATACATACCGCATCTGTAACTTCTATCTCATACAACTTCTGGAATGTCTCCCGGTGAAAGAAAATAAGCTTCCCACTGCCACCACCCTTCTTAACAGAGGTGCCTGTGACAAGTATTTTATCATCTGGGCTGAAACAACAATCTGTCCTGTTGAGGAAAACAAATCATCATACTGGGCAAATCAATAATTAATGTGTAGAACACTCTTATATAAACTGCACTCATTAAAAGTAATAATTTTTTTGTTAGTCCTTTCAAGACAAAACTTTTAAAAAATCACGTCAGCTGTCATCTCCTACTATAGTTATCAGACACAGCGCACATGTACCATTACAGCTGTGTACAAAATGTGCAAAACTGGCAGATACAATAAAAATCCTCCTCCCAACAAAATTCTCCTTTGCTCAAAAGTCTTGTAAACTCTTCAAACATGCAAAACAAACAGAAGTAGTAAAAATCTGGTTATCATCATTAGGTGAAAAAATAAATCAGTCATGAGATCTGTTTTTCTCTGACGCTACATTATTCAATAGTGTAACACAGTGTGTTTATGCAGTAGCCAGCAATGTTTGTCTGTTTACTTTTTCTCTATGCTACAAATCACAGTCAAGATTGAGCTGTCCATTACATGCCTTTCTAAGATCTTATTTCAAAAGTATAAACGGTCCTTAGAGTTGGATTTGGCTGTGCAATCCAATTTGGAAATGCAGATAATACAAATAAAAATATTACATACAATACTAACTACTAATCAGTACAATCCAGTACTTTAGTATCAAAGAACACTGTCATCAGCACTTCCAACATCATAACCTGAATTGATACCATGCACCTTAATGTTATGTCTACTTTTCAATCTGGCTCTTTTTTAAATCATAGACCAAATAAGATTCAGAATTACTTAAATATCTTATTACACAAACATAATGCAATGAACGGGCCTCCTCCTGAAGCTGCTAATATAATTAGACACCAGACATATGAGACTGAAAAATGGCATAAAACAAGGAAAGCTAGCTATGAATTACCCCAAAAAAACCCCGAGATTTTTTTAAAGTCACATGAAGTCCTAAAATTGCCAAGAATCCTTGCTATACGGTCCTCTCTGTGCAGTCCTTTCTGCACAGTTTTGGACCTAGTGAAAACTGAGGAGGAGAACTCTGGTCCAGTAGAATCCCTCCCACTCAGCACCACCTTCTGCTATTTCTACCTGGTGGAATCAGAGTACTTACATTGGAAAGAAGCTGGGCAGTCTTGCGGCTGGATTAAGAGGCTTTTTAAATTGTCTAATATCCCATAACTTTAAAGTATCATCTCCTATGAAACAAAAGAGAAGGTTAGCAATAAAGAATTTAAGACAAGAATTTAGATGTGCAGAAAAGAATTTCATCATCTAATTCAGACACAAAAAGAACAGAATGATACAGTAGAAGCATTCACGATGGCGATGGTTTGGAAGTTTTTTGTCCCTAAATAACGACAAAAGTGCAAGGATGAGGAGTTCCACCTGCTGCACTCCAGTAGATCAGGAAACTATTCTCAGTGGCTCAACTCCATCATGGCAATCCATCCTACCAAGAACCATTATCCACAGTGAAATCAGATTCCCCAAACACTAATTTATTCTGTGTTTGTGTGCATTGGTGCTTTGCTACTATAAGTAAATTTAAGATATCAAATGAAATGCTACCATGGATGGTCTAGATCAAAAACTAAACAAGTTTTATGTGTGTGGTTTCTACCTGCCCTGAAAAAATGATCAGGAAGAATGAAAGGCACATGAAGTCTTCCCCTTTCTTTAGCAGGCAAACAGCAATAAACTGCAAACTCTGTATGGAGAACAGGCCCTGGAATCAGTCAGAAATCCTTGGGAAAGGGGGAGAAGGGAAGCAAGTGAATCCACACTTGCTGTAACAAAATCTTTTCACACCCCTCCACACCACCTTTGGCCGTAAAAGCCAAAATCGAGGTTACAGCAAGACATTTATAGCAATTCTCATCTGTGTTTGATAAACATTGTGTGACTGTAGGCCAGTAAAAGTCAGGCTGTTTATTCCTTTTCAAAAAGTTACGACATATTAACAAAGTGAGAACGGGGAGGGGAAAAATAGAGATTAGTTAGTTCTTCTCAGAGACATCTACATCTCTGCTGATCATCCCTTTGGGATGCATATTTCCAGCATGAGATAACCTAAGAATTTGAGCTCTGAAGCACCTCACTCGGGCACCAAGATAGTGCACTTGACATCAGTGCTTCAGTATGTTCAAGGGTGAAAAGAAGGACTTTCAACTAAAAATTATCTTTAAAAATATCCAGAGACTAATTTCAGACAAGAAGTTACAAAGTCTTCCTGGCCTAGGAAAAAAAAGGAGGCAAAGGACTGGTAATTCCAAAGCACAAATCTTGCAGGGAAGTAATTCTGTTGCCTAGAAGTATTTTGTGGATTCACAGCCTTTGAGATCAAGAGCTTAATGGAGGCCTTGGAAATAAAATGTGAGGGAAGAAAAAATAATAGTAACAAGTTGTAACAAAAGACATCGAGGCCAGCAGTACCCTTTACAGGGAAAGCAGTAATGTGTGGCCTCGTACATCATGTGTGTTTATATTAAAGACTAGGATAACTCATTACTACAAAATATTTTTAAGAAGTGGACAACTTAAATAAATGATGTCTAGAGCAAAGTATATTTCTGTTCATTGGGAAGCTAAAAAATGACAAAGAAAAATGTTGAGTCCCTAATTAGGGAATATCTGTTTTCTTATTGTTTCCCAGTAAACTCCACCCCAACCACTTCAAAGCATTTGGTTTTGTAATGTGAATCCTCCCTTTCCACCCCCACCCCCAGCAAAAAAACACTTATCAGCGAGACGTTATATCTAAAGCACCAGTACCTTATAATATACGCACAGGATACCATTTGGCCACTCTGCAAGTCTCATGGACAGAGACAGATCTAAGGCTAGCAGCCAAGGCTGTTCTGTTCCCAGTGGAATAAGCCTTGACATGATCTTCAAGCTGTAGTACTGCCAGGCTTTAGCAGAAGTGATGCAGTCAGACATTTAGCTATAGCTTTTCTGCTTGTTTAAAAAAAATAGAAGACTCCAGAAGGACTCAGAAAGTCTTGGTTGGTTTCAAACTAACACTGTCTTACACTGCGCAGAAATGGTTAACTATTTGGAAAGGGAGAAATGCTAGTAGAATGACTTGGCCAATGTTGCGAAACTCTTAACATGGTTAAGAATTTGTCCAAATTCACTTCTAATTAAAATTTTCTGTGTTGCAAATATCATACTGGTTGCTGAATCTAATCTGCATTTGGAGTTGAAATCACTGTCACTAAGAAAACAGACATACTAACTTTCCACCACACCAAGGATTTTCTCCAGTAGCATCTTTCCATCGATGTTTAAGGGGCTTCTTTATGAGAGCTGTAGCAATACTGATCTGTTTTTAATTACTTCACACATGGACAAAAATAGTTATCCTTAAACAAAAACATATAAACAGACGTTGTGCAGTTCAGTATGAAGCATTCAAAATAGTCCACCCAGATCATTCTGTGTTTTTCTTGATAGCAGGCTTCTCCAAAGCCTGGTAGGATTATTTAAAGCTTTTATAGCATTTTTAGTAGCACTTCAAACTCTGTTCTTTGGCATGTTTTCTAAAAAGACACCAATTAACAGCATCTAGTCAGATATGATCAGATGATCAGACACCATTATGGCAACGGTATTGAACATTAGATTTATCAAGGGGTAACAATTAGGCCCTTGAAAAACAGTCTTTGATGAGCCAGGATAGACATTTTGCCTCAGTGCAAGTAAGGCCAATGCACTGACTTTACCTGATTTATTTTCTTCCAGAAGATACTGACCAGGAAGACAAGTACATGGATGCAAATGGGCCCAAAAGAAGCAAAAGTGCTGCCAGAAACTCAAAAAGCCTAAAGTCAGCATTGCACTTCAAGAAGCTGCTATTTTAAAGAGGCAGTTTCATGTTGAAAGCAAAGTTCAAGGACAAATATTCACAAAGGTCATTGGAGAAAGCAAAGAAACACAGGAAATGAGAATTTAAAAGAGAAAATACAGCATAGGAAAGGCATAGCACAACAAGGCTTACCAAGAGGAAGCACCAGAACACACTATGTTTATAAACTGTGAGCCTTTTTGTGAAGTCTTGCAGTATATTTGTGAGATGCACCTTACAGAACAAGGTATATGCTTCTGCATTCTGCACTGGTTCTGCAAGAGGAACTGCATCAGCTAAAGAAAGACCTTCAGAGGCACCACAGGTCAGGACCACTCTCACCCCAAGCCAAAGACTTTGGGAGACAAGTCACAAATTGGCAATTCTGCACTTAAACTTGTAGAGGTCTCCCCATCACCTGTATCCATACCAGCCTGGCAAGTCTTTAAGTGCAGCATCCTCTCTAGGCATATGGAAGTGAAAGATACTGAAGACATTGAGAAAGCCATTTCAGCTCCAAGTGTTACAAGTAGTTGACTATGCCTATTAAAGCTAATAAATGCATTTTTGGCATTGTTTGAAACAAACATTGTCATTCAGCTCCTAAGAAACATCAGCTGACATAAAACCATTTGATTTTTAAAATACTGATGTCGGTATTTACCATAAAGAGCAATATATTACTACCCTAGACAAAACAGAAAGTCACTATACATGCTGCTGCATAATCCTTGAGTATACAGGAAACTGCATTCAAGGTGTTTCTACATTTTAAACCCACTTCAAAGTTAAATGTTTTATTTTTTCTCAAAAACATTGTGAAAAGAGAAATACAGCTAAAACTGAAAAACCCCGGAAGACCCCTACAAACCAAAACCAAAACATCAAAAGAAAACAAAATATTTTTTTTTAGTTCAAAAGCAAGCATGTGTCTGCATAAGCTATATGATAGGCATAGATGTGAATATTTTTCTTGGTTTTAACATTGGTGAACATATTTTCCTATGTAAGTTTAGTGATTAAGATGCCACTGAGTCTGTACACTGTCCACACCACAGAAAATAAAATAATCAAACTAACTGCTATCATGAGATGCATGAAATTAATGAAGTCATTGCTTCATATTATGACAAAAACTACCTCCATAAATTCTGTACATATCAGAAGTTCAAAAAAGCGGGTTTTTTAATACTAGGACCCCAAGTCCGGTTCTAATGGCTGCCTCTTCACAGTTAAACAAAGAAAACATTCTCTGGATACCATCTTCAATGTATTCAGAAAAAATAACTTCATGGTTACAAGTGTGCAAAAATAGCACTTTCTTAAGTTTCTGTCAAGTTACTACCTAACATCCAGCAAGAGTAAGACTGGGAACTCTCATAAGCAGCTCCTTAGCTTTTCATTTTCCCTTGTGCTTGCAGCTGAGCCCTGCCTCATCTCCCTCATATCCAACACAGAATCTACATCAGATGCAGGAGAGTCAACCAGGCTTTCAAGGAACATCCCTGTTCCCCAAAACAGCTATCCTCTCTTTGATCCTCAGCACTTGGCAGGTGTGCTAATCTACGAATGCTAGATCCACATCTGCTTTTGCTGGTACAGATCCAAAGCAATACTCATATTAAAGCACAAACCAAACAAGTAAAAATAAGGTATGAATCCTTCTTATTCTCTAGCATAGTGCACGCAGAGCTTTATGTATTTTTATTAATATGCTAGACAAAGGTAGCATGTTTATCT
>NW_010169815.1:10720-14233 GCF_000695765.1 Mesitornis unicolor
CCCTACAGTCTTACATTCTGCAAACAATCAATCAATCAGCTTTTATGTAGCTTAGAGCAGAGTGTGATAGATAAAGCATACGTAAGTGAAAGTCTGTTTAACACGACAAAATCTGAAGACAGATGAGGAAGAGCAGGCAACCAGAAGTGCCACATGCAATAAAAATAAGCAAATGTAATTTAGGTGAGTGATCTACATCCATAAATGTGAAACATAAAAGAATTTACATAAACGGAGGTTTCAAGACAGCATTAGAGAATATTCCTCACGTAAGTACTGACCTTGTTTGCTGTTAGTATTTAAAAGTACAGTGAGGTTTCTCTTTAAATCTTATAAAATATGTCTGTGTGACTTTTTGGGAGGCAACATCACTGGCAGATGGGTGCAGCATTTCACTTAGCCCAGAACAGAAAGACAGATGGTTCACCTACTTTCCAAGGAAGAGAAGGTTCTCACCCAGTAAGTGTCTGGTTCAGTAAGGACCAGCAAGGTTGAGTTCTTCCTCAACCACGCAGGACTCATTCATGATGAGTACAAAGGCAGTACAACTCGGGATCCAGGAGCCCGAATAGCAATTAAGAAACATCTCAAGTGCCATTACTGTGCCCTCATAAGCTTAGGGCTCTCAAAGACAAGACTACCATCACCTTAGTCTGAAAGATGTGATCTGGAAAATGTAATGTTTGGAATCTTAGAAACGTGGCAAGAGATACAAAGAAGTCAGAAGGGTATCATCCAGTAGCAGCTACGTATTACTGTAAAAGCCACCAATGCCACTCTACTCACCAGGGACAGGGGAAAGGGGAGGACACAAAGCAATTGCAAGCTATAGCCCTTGTCTTGGAAGCATATTCCTGCTTCAGAGCTTTTGCCACCTACAAATACCTCTATCCTGGTATTTTGTATATGTAATCTCATTTTGTCTGTGTACCACACTGACCAGATGTCCTGTACATATGCTAAGACACAACGTTCACCAATACTAACATACACTGTCTCTCCCTAGGCCTGTTTATTTGGCCTTGAGGCCACGCTAATGCATACACATAGCTTCTGGTTACAGCTGTTTTTCATCCAGACAGCTCAAATTGTATGCTTGCACCTGCCTGCAAAATACCAGATAGACAAATCTCTGTATAAAAAGATGTCTTACACAGACACCATCCTTTCCAATACATCTACTACTGGAGTGAATGAGTCTTCAAATGTACCTTTGCCTTCTCAAGACTTTTTCTGTTATCTAACACTGCTTTATAAAAGTTTCATCTGAAGTTTAAAAAAAAAAAAAGAATATTTTTCCTGTCCTGTAGACACTGCAATTTTTTATGCATTCAAGTACATCTTGGCCACTCACTTCCAGCCATTACCTCTTGATGTTTGTAATATAAACTAGAAAAAAATCCCCAACAATTAGAATAGAAAAGGACATTGCATAAGAAAGCTGCTTGAGGATTAAATAACAGCAGAACAGAGATACAGTTGTTGAAAGACAGCAATCCTCCCAGAAAGAGCTAAGTAGCGAAACTGGTCTCATTTTATTTTTAATTACACTAACAATTTCCTGTAGGTGTATTAGTAATGCTAGACAAGAACACATATCAGGAACTGTGTAATATAAAACAGCAAAGTTCTCTTTAAATATTCCTTAACTGCTGTAAAATGCACTCTCAGGAAGACAGTATTGCATAGAGTATCAAAATAAAAGATGCAAATTGTGAAACACTTCAGGCTTAAATCACTAGCATCACAGATTTCACTGTCTTACCTCCATCATAAACAATTACAATTAACAATGATAAGATTAAAATGATTTGTTTACCGAACCATGTAACGTAGTAAAGTTAAAATCGTCTTACATTCAACACTTCAAAGGGTTCTTTCAATCACTTACCTCCCCGGCTGGCAAGGACAGTGCCATCATAGGAAAATGTCAAGCATGAAGTGTCGGTGCCTGCAGCATGGGCTTGCCTGCAGTGGAACTTTGTGTGTACCTGTTTGTCAAACAAATGAAAGATTGAAAATTTGCTTATTTCAAGACAATTCTTTATAGCATTTTGTGCACTATTAATTTCTAATTAAATGTTAGCAGTTTTGTAAAATCAAGCTTTCCTACTTCCCAACCAAAAATAAAGGTCTCAGCTAAGATATTAAGATGACTTTGATATAATGGAAGACAAACGAAAGACAGAAACAGGGCTACAAGAATTTGAGACAGGTTGACTCTTTTTTAACACCTAGGAAATTACACTTCTCATTTGCCCTCTTGCCTAACAAAACTAATTCATACAGTTGTAAAATAAAGCATTCAAGAATTAAGGGTTACCTGTGCAACTGTATCTCAGCTTCCCATCTGTAAGACAAGGACTAAAACATGTCCTTCATCACACAGAGGAGAAGACGACAAATTAGTGACCTTCAAATCCTTCATTTACCATAGTCAGGAGCAAAATAGAAAAATACGCATAGAAGTATGTATCTTCAGAGGAGGATTTGAACAGCATGCAGTAAGTCAGATGGAGAATCACACCCTGGACAGTAAGAGGACAAAATACTTAGCAGCTGCTTCGTGATCACTAGCCAATCTATACATTAAGAGACACAGTTCTACAAAATAAGTAGAATGGGGTCACAAAATGCAAACACATCGAATAATTTAAGCTTGCACAGGAATCCTCTGTTACTGTGTCTTCTAATTATTGGTAATGCACCTTACTTAGGCTCTTTTTATGGGCTATTTTATATGAAAAAAAACCAAGCTATTAAGGTAATTAATGTTGTTTACCCTTTCAAATATTTGTTCTAAATTTGGTCCAAAAGCTAGAGAATCTTTGTGTGCTGACATTAATAATGATTGCAGGCTTATTTTAGTGTACAGACTTAGTCAAGTTTTGAGAGGCGTCACGTAGCAAATTCCCTCCACAAATGACTCTTCAGCAAACAAAGGAGGACTTCAAACACCAAGCAAATGCTTCTTAAAGTATTTGGAGATAGAATGTAATAGTCTACATTTAGCCATAGTACTTGTTTTGAAACTATTGCCACTTCTAGCCAGTTGTGCCTATCCTGGAGAAACTCTATGAACAGATTGCAGTTTACAACTGTATGTCTTTGGTGGGGTTGTTTATAAATATTAAGAAACTTATTTTATGCATCCAATTACATAAAATTTTCCAAGTATGTGTTAACATATAAAGGATAAACTGTGAATTGGCTATCAGAAAATAAATTTTCTGTACTATTTGCTAAACATTAACAAGCAATTAAAATGATGTATTTTCTGTCTAAAAAATACCATGGACACTTGAAAAAACATCATAAATGGTTAATAATAATGCTTGAAATAATGACAGAAAGATTACAATATGGTATTTAGCTATTTCAAATAAATTGGAAAAACTTCATTTGGGCTCCACAACATTTGTCCACTCAACACTCCCATCCCTCCCTGGCAATGTCACATTGACATACATGTATTAAAATAAGGTTTTTCATTTTGCTGCCCAACTTAATGCA
>NW_010169815.1:14354-20867 GCF_000695765.1 Mesitornis unicolor
ACCAGTGCTTTTTCTTATATATTTTACTAGTAAAATCCCCAAACACCTATACATATGTAGATAGAGAGTAAACCACACAATGTTTCAGGAGTTTTGTTATTTTTCTATGGTTAAAGACACTTATTTTATTTACAATGTACTTACAAATCCACTAATAACCCTCAACTGTGTCTTTCAGGAATTAAACCTTAAAATATGTCACCCCCTGTGAAGTCTTCTCAATGAAGTACCTATACTTCAACTAGTCCTTACTCTTTTTCAGCTGTCCCATAGAAAAGGCCAACAGCAACATACAGATACCCAAGCCTCAGACTTTATTTGCCCAAAATCATAAAAATGAAAACAACAAAACAAATTTAGCCCAACTCTATCCAGCTTCAATGCCTTAGGATTTCATGTAAAACGAGACTTGTCTGAAAGGGACAGTAAGATTGCATCAGCAATTCTGTTGTCTTTAAAAATAAATTTGCTCAGTTTACCAGTAAAAAGACTGTTTTCCTAACTTTGAGCTCTGCAAGCTTGCCCTCCATATATTATTCTGCAAAGGAATATAACCCTGAATTGTAATACTAAATCAAATATTCTAAAATGATTGAAGGTTGCTCTAAAAATGATAAAAGGTTGAGCAAGAAGTTTTTACATATACTGGCAAACGTTCATTGCAGTTTTCAAAGAAAACAATGTGTTTGGCCTCTGGCCTCTTAACATTTTTAACAGATGTCTAATCTTGCTAACAAATCATTAGCAAAAAAATTGTTATCAGAATGTTTCTTGCTGGAAAGACATGAAACAACAGAACTAATGTACACAATTCAAAAATATGATACGGGAAGGAGAGAGCATGGAAAGACTAAATAAAGATGTAAAAATAATTTAAAATAATAACGTATTTCTCCCTCACTGTCCCTCTTCTTTTGTTGCAGAGGTGCCTACTATTATGGAGTACTAGTCATGTGCCATACAAAATTTTACAAATTAATCAGTCCTTAAAATTCTTAAAGGTTTAGTTATGTCAGCAAACTCTGTAGTAACACACTTTCAGCTTTGTATAAGCACATACATTTTTGTTAAGCAATTACAGCTGACTGGACTTGTGTGCAACATGAAATGACAGGCAGAAAACATGAAGTGCCTGTGAGAAAGGATGCAGTTGCACATATCAAAAAACCTAGGATAACAGACAAATGTCCAGGTTTGCAACACTAGCGCAGTTCTCAGAGGATGAGAACCAGAAGATAAAAGGAAGCCAGAGAAAAGAATGGAAAAGTGGAAGGGGGAAAGGTACATGACTGGAGCAGTAATGAGTATCCTTTGTACAGAAATCTGAGTGGACTGAAGAGGAGCAATATGGGCAGTGAAGACAACAGTGGCCACATGAACGGTTTATCACAAATGAATGACCTACAACACAGCTGCATGGTTAGAGTTCCTTCTCCAGAACGCTAAGTAAAATATGTACTAGGAAAAACAGAAGATAGACGTAGTCGGTTTGATCACCTAAAAATCCAGGCCACGTCCATGAGAAAAACAACAATATGCTTAACTAATTAAATTCTCGAACTTTCAACATTGTTTTAAGGATATTATATTTCACAGTAAGTTGACACTTTCTGAGAATTTTAATGCTCCCTCTCTCCCTTCTTTTTTAAATGAAACAACTAAATGTCCAGCCAAGACATTCTTCTTTCTTCTTGTTTCTAACATCTTCAAGTTTTTTTTTAACGCAGAGGCAATAAATTAAGGAAGGCCATGGGGAAAGCGAGATCTACCAAGCAGCAACGAAGTTTCTGCTGTATCAATCTTACCCTGTATTACGGACATGTAACAAAACTTTATGCATTTAGTAGTGCGAACACTGTCAATCATGCAACCACAGTCACGTCTAAAGCAATAGAAACTCTGCACCATTAGACACGTGCAAACTACTCCAGTTCATTACAGTACAGGAAAGGTGTATTCTGAACAGGGAAGCTCATCTCCAGAGGTGATTCCCATGCTTGCTTCCCAGCTGTTATCTCTTCTTTCATATCAAGGAATGTTTCCAATGCTTCTCGAGAGAGCTGGAAATTGGGATTTACACTTGTTTCAAATACGAGGCAGAAGGGCAGGACTAGCTGGGCAGAGATGCCAGAGAGGCAATTCTCAAGTCATGTATGGCTGTTTGAGACTTAAACAGCTGATTTCACCTGACTAAGATACTTTCAGCAAAATAAATTAACTGACACCAACAACATTCATTTGCAAAAGTAATGATTTTCAATAAACATAAAAGCATTCCAAGATAATATCACAGGACAGTTTCAAGGTAACAAAGGCATGAGCTATAAAGAAAACAAACAAACCAACCAGAAACCTT
The DNA here is from genome assembly GCF_000695765.1 of Mesitornis unicolor. Taxonomy (NCBI): domain Eukaryota; kingdom Metazoa; phylum Chordata; class Aves; order Mesitornithiformes; family Mesitornithidae; genus Mesitornis; species Mesitornis unicolor. The sequence goes on from NW_010169815.1 coordinate 16,711, forward strand.
CTTTTTAGTCACAACTGAGCAAAGCTGTCTGGGTCTTTGTGGAAAGTGATCCCACCAGAGACAGCCAGCAATCTCAGAGCTGTGATCACAGCTGACAAGACAGACAGGTTCCCAGGGCACAAGTTACACTCTCCAAATGGCTATTTCCCCATCCCCCACATCCATCATCTCCACTGAAAGAAACATATTTGCTTTGCTTTCCTTTATAACCCAGAAAAGAAATGTAACTGCACATTCTGGGTTCAGTGTATCACTTACAAATTATCAGGTCTACATATGCCAGCTGAATTCAAGAATTTCTCAGATTTTCCCCTGAGTAGGCAGTTGCACACTATATCAGATGCTTTCCCTAAGTCGGCAAACATGATCCCTGGGCTTTCAGTTTATGTGACAGCTCTTCAATACCACTTCCCGTGGTGTAGAAATGGATGCTGTTTCAGTAATGACCACACTGATGCAAAACAAGATTAAGTTGTGAAATTTGAGGGTTTAGTGTTTACGTGATTACACCGTTACATGATTTGCTCTTCTCTGTGATTTTCTAACACAGTGACAACTACTTGTATCATTAGCAGACCTGAAACACTCCTTCCTTTCGTCTCAATCTTAATTAAACAATTATGAATACAGTAACCTAACTTTATTTCCCATAAACAGGACATCTGACTGGCAATTGTATTTAATTGTTCTGTATGTCCATTATATTCTCATCTGTTGCAATTAAGGTCTTTTTCTGGGTGGCAGAATGACAGTCTAGGGCTGGCAAGTCTTTGGGATTTCTCTGTCTCTCATACTTAGTAGTAGTTCAATATCCTCCAATAATCTTCCACATGTATTTATTTCTTAGAGACATTTTTCAAGTTATTTGCAATTACAGAACAGATAAGAGACTTGGCGCTTTTTAAAATATTCTGCGGTTTTTCTTCAGTAACTGTATTGCAGTGAAAAACCTACTTAATCAGCAGAAAAAATAGAAAACATAACAGCTCTGTAACTGTTTCTTAAAGTTTAAAAAAAATCTTTGATCCCTTGCAATGAATCATGGAACTATGAATGAAAATAAAAACACAAGTGTGAAATGCTTAGTCAGAAAACATTGGGCTGTTATGGAAAACAGTGTTATTAGAAGAGAAGCCATACAGCGGGTTAACCAGTCAAGATGAAAAATGATTTAGCATTTTCTTAATTGCAACTGATACAAGAAGTTCTATTTAAAAAAAACGAAAAATTCTATTGATTTCTATTGAAAAAACCCAACAAACTAACATTTACACAGAAAGCAATGAGGCAAGGCATCAAACACATTTGACCACATGTGGTTTTAGACAAAACAAGGAAGCAAGCACGCTGGCTTGCCTTAGAGACATCTCTAAACTACTGTAGAGCGATGAGAAAGTCCTTCCTATCTGCCCATGCTTCCATCACCACTTACACCATTCAATTTCTAGGAATATTACTGACCACAGAAACAGTTTTCTTCTTTAAGTAAATTAATCAAGAAAGATTTTAGGAAACCATTTTAGAAAGATGGCTTCTTAACAGCATTGCTAAATATTTGCCTAATGGTTTGAAAATGAAAACCCAACTGAATGTTTGGCTGCACTGTCAAACTTTGCATTTGAGAAAATAATCTATCTTGGCCACAAAAATGATAAATATTACTAATAAAAATAGCCTTTGGAAACTATTCAGTTAGCTTCCTTGGGGGATTTTTTACACTGCATGAGAAAAATCTACAAGGATGTCAAAGAAACATTGCTTTGTATCTTTTCATAACGTATCTAGCCCATCCTATGCTATCCTGGCAAATCTAAGACTTTCCCCTTTTTTTACTATACTAAATATGACTTTGGTAAACAACAACAACAACAACCCCCTGTCCTTTTGCCTCCTTCAAAAATAAATTAACCACCTTTAGTCTTGCCCAGCTGTTGAAGGTTCCTTTGCCTTTGCCAATTAATATAATTTTTCATATTCTTTCAGTCTTCAGGGCTTCCAAAGCATAAAACTCAGTTCAGTGATCTTACATAGGTATAATGTGAACAGAGTGAAATACAACTGAAAATACACAGAAATTCACATAAAGCTAATATTTCTGGTTCAGTAAAACTTGAACCAAAAAGTTGTAGCTTGCAATGAGTTATCAAAGGTGGCTGTATAACAAATTTACTTACTTTTGAAAAGAAGTAGCTAAAACAGGTATATTCCAACAAGATGAGTGCATTTCTCTGAGAAATGAACAGTTAGTTTCACTGAACTTCTTGTAATGTACTGACCTATTTCTTCTATGTAATTTTATTTTAATGATAAAAATGTAGAGCAAACTATTATGCCATATTTTCTTTGCTTACTAGCTAAAACAATACAAATTTTTTAAAACATGGATTTGGTTTTAATTATTTGGTTGGAAAGGCAAAGAAGGAAGAATGTCTCAGTTAAAAGAGTAAGTGGTATTTCGCCACATAAAGTACTTCAGTGATAAAATGAGCATTCTTCAACCAGAGCCTCACTGGTTTAAAAGTAATGTTGCATTGACTGAGGTTATTTGCTCAGTGAGGTTATTTGTTGGCTGAGGTTATTTGCTCCATTTACTTAACACTGATTTTCAAGGACCATACATACTGGAAATTTTTTTTAAGCCTCTAGAAAACAAAAGAATTACCATTCAGCAAAGTAAGTTGCTGGGAGAAGTTGGTTTTGAGAAGTTAAAGGAAACTCCTTTTCATCTGCTACAGGTCAGCTGGGCCCTTGTGGATGGTGGGGGATACACATTTTTTAGTGACCTAAGTTATGTTTTTATTAATCCACAAGACACAGAGTTGATAAATGCCCTGAGTTTCAGTTACCTTTAACTCAGAACCTTACCTGATGAGTTCAGGAGCATCATGATTAGGCCCTAGAGTTATGAATGAGCAAAATGTAAAAGTAAGAAACTGGTTGGGAAAAAAAAGAAAAAGGTAGCTCAAACAATCTTTATTTTCTTTTCAAGCAATATTCCTATCTCAGTTTCATGATTAATTCTTCACTGTTGCTTTCTTTTCTAGCAATAATTTTATATAATTGACAAGCTAAATAAGTAAAAAAATAAAAACCCCTACATATGTGTAACCACAAAACCAAAAATGGGCAAAGCAGAAAAAAGTTTCAAAAATCGTTTCCTGCAAGTACCTTATACTAACTGAACCCAGTGTTCAACAGGGAAAAGAAATAAATTTCTACTTAGCCTCAGAATCTGTAAACCCAAGTTACAGATAAAAAAAATACTGGTTTTACAAGTAAAATATTACAGTGTTAATCACCGTTTCCATGTGTACAGTATATAGTTGTTGAAAGCTCTTTTGACAAAATGTGGTTTTGTTCAAATGTAACAAATTAAAACTGAATGGTGCATTTGAATTCATCCACCATTTAGCTCAGAAAGAACATGCTGTCTTAAATAATTCTGCCAGTTAAGATTTTCTGCTAATATCAACTGCAACAACAACAACAACAACAACAACAAAAACAACAAACCTAAAGTCTTTCATTATTAAAGATACTTTATAAAATAAGTTAAATTTAAAACTAACATTTCACTGCTTCTGCGAGATGAGGCTCTGGTATACTTGAATTTTATTTCTGACATTCAGTATTGAAATTATTTTAAAATTAATGTTTCCATTTTAAAACACTGTATATTTATCCATCTATACTGCACAACACCCTCTGATGTCAAGTTTCTAAGCTAGCCTACAGAGCAACAATCAAGTACCAAAGCACCAAGTAGAGTGAAAAAACTTGTAGTATCTTTTAGAGAAATGTGGCCTGCTGTTCTACAGTGAGATTCCTGAATATATTTTGAACATAGATCGCTTTTAAAATTAGTTTTCTTTTTTAATAAATATTAAAAACAGATTACTGTTTATGTATGAGAGCATAGAACTTCTTTTTTTGGAAATAACATGTTTAAATCAATTAAACCCCTCTCTCTTACTTCATATAGCTAATAATCTGATTGTTAAAGCTATGGTAATGTAAAAATGCCCTAATCAATATCCAAGACTCTCTCAGACAGCTCATAGTATATCCATACCAATTTGTCTTGAGGAGTAGAGAATCATTAAGCCATTTTTCATTCTGCAATTATCCTTCTCCTCTCAGGTTGCTGCAAAACCCTC
>NW_010169815.1:20887-70018 GCF_000695765.1 Mesitornis unicolor
CATTTTTTACAATAGCCGGTAGTATACCTCCCGACTCAATCTCCTTCACCACTAGCATCCCTAAAATTCTTCTCCATCCATCAAAAAGATTTCTTTGAGTTTTCTTATCCTAGCCTTCCAGTTTCATTTCAGCACAATATTTCACACTCATGCCTGGCAACTTCGTATTTTTTCTCCATCAGAACTAGCATTTTTAAAGCATAGGGAGATACATGAATTGCAGTTTGTGAAACTCATCTCAGAAATTTCATTTGCATCACCCACTTTTCACCAAATAGCTCCATGTTTCTTTCTCTCTCCATGACTCTTTTTTTTTTTTGCACTTTAGCTTTTTCATCCAACACTGTCTTCTCCTCCATTCTCATTCCTTGTCAATTCCACTTGAATTCCTTCCCGAGTCTCAACAAATTTATCACTGACAAATCCCAACAACCCTACCCCATCCTCAGCAGCCTTGGCAAAAAGTGTCAGTTTTCTATTCCCTTTCTTCATTGTTTTAGGAGGTCCAGTAATTTCTGTACACCTTCAGCATGTTTGGCTCCGTTCTTCACTGCTCCCTCTGGTGCATGACTGTCTCTCAGTTTCACTGGTTATTTACCATGACTCAACCTGAGTCACTGAACTTCTCAATTCACAATGGATTTTTGAAAAACCTCATTTACAACCATTGCTACCAATATCTTCATGCCGTTAAACTACCTTCCAAGAAGAAGTACATAATTCTCTGTCCGCTGAACATCTTAGTTCATTCTTGACATCCTATTTCAAATGTTTAACTGGCAATTCAAATTCAGTGTGACGAAAGCTGTTCCTGATTTTCTTACCTGGACACTATCTCCTCAATTTCCCTGTAAGGCCTAACATCATTCATAATAAGAAAAATGCCATTACATGCATCTCAATGTGTCTTCTCCTTTCTGTCACGTATTGTAAAACACACTGCAATAAATCCAATCAATAACCCCCTGCCAGTATTACTACTTGGGACACCTTTTCCTTCTTTGATTCCTTGATAATAGTTCCTTACTTTTATGGTCCACATTGTGTTCTTTAACAGCTGTATTTTACCAGTGACTTAAATCTACATTCTTCCAATAATAGCAACTCACTTAATCCTCAAGCACATCTGTGTTTTTCTCACATAAAGAAAGTCAAAACCAACAAAACCACCACTCCCTTTTTCGTAATACATATGGACATACAGTAAACTATCATTTAAAAATGACCAAATAAAGAAGACAAGTAGAGACTGAGTTTGCACAATGTCTTGGTTTTGTTTGTCTGCATAACCTCTGACCAACTTGAAACACTAGGATTCATTTTCTGGCATAATCACATTTGTTTCAAAAGGAGAACAATCAAAACTGAAGTTTGTTTTATGCATGCAGACACACAGCAGCACACCTTAGCACAGCGCTACCTCCTCACTCTCACTCTCCTACCTCAATGTAACAGGAAAGAAACAACAGTGACCTGTCAGAGTATAGAAAACATTCCTACACTCCTGCCAACTCTACCCAGTTTGGCACCACACTTTCACACATCAAATATCGAAACTAACCAGGCATTTACACATTTGTGACAAGTGAAAACCAATGGCTGGCAACGCAATGCTTTCCGCTGACTGTCCCTACTTCTGAAAAATCACTAAGGCTCTTGAGCATGGTCCTGAATGTTGGTCCACGGTTGGCCTGTCCTCCCGTTACAAGGGCAGGAACACACTACCTGTGCTGGCTGTACTTTCTCAAGCTCTGATGAAACAGCCTCTGAGAAGGCCACAGCAGTGACCATACTCTGGTGACCCCAAATAGATGAAGTCTGCTTACAAGTCTGGGGCTCAATCTGCTCTTCAAACAAGACCACAGACCTGCACACTGATGAGGACAATGAAGCAGGCTGGGGAGCCAGGATACATTGCCATTTACATGCTCTCACCAGGGTACGTGCCTATCACAGCAGCTATAGTCATGAGGAACTCTTGGTCTCCATAAACATGGCCTATGATTATACAATGAATTGGACTTTTTCAGAATATTGCACTCTTTGTATGTGAACTAGCACAGTACTTTCTAATTTGGTCATCCTATCCTAACCTTCATAAAATACATTACACAAAAATCAAGTATAAAATAAGTTTTAGCGTTGATTACAGGTGACTGCTTTGAACACAGTAACAAACCAAACAGGAAAGTGATAATACATGCTAAAAAGTAAAATAGTAATCACAGAGGCATATTTTAAAACCCTACACATTGCTTAATCTGAATGAAAATCACATACGCTGAATTATCTGTAAGTACCTTTAAGTTACTAAAGCTTAGAATATACACATTCAGAAGTTCTACTAAACTAGAATTTCATTATAAGTTTGTAGGCATACTTAGACACACAGAGACATGCTGCGTATGTATTTACGGATAGTGAAATATATAGGTAGTCATATCCAACCCCAAATCTAGCTCACTATCTCATGAGAAATTTAGAACTTGGTTCAAGGAAAGCAGCTGTTCCATGGATGTATCTGATTTCAGTCTGTGTAGTATCACTGCAGTCATACATTAAATAAAACACAGCTGGACAATGCTCCACCTATTTCACCACCCTCTCTGCTAACTGCTTAGCACTAACATCTGTTGAAAACAAACTTTAGGCAATAAGGAGATCATGAAAAAAGCCTTTTATTTTAAAATATTTTGCACTTGAATAAGTTTCACTTATTTGTAAAAAAAGCCTCACGTATATTCAATTAGGTTTTAATTATGAGATTTATACATAGAGTTGAGAGAAACTTGTTCACTGAGGCTGTCTTATAAAAATACAGTATTATTACAAATACTTTTAATTTCATATGATTTTGGTATAGTTCAGTACCTGCTGCTAGGAGACGGTGTAGTTGTGCACTTTATCTTCTCATTGATAATCATAGACACAAAAATAACTTATTTGGTTTATAATCTTATGAGTTTTCTACAAATACCATGCAAACGTCTTTTAATTAAAGCTAGCTATACCTACGAGATGTTCTTTAGAGACTGAGGGCAGTCTGTAGTGTATTTTGGCCAATTATTGAAGCAAATTTAAAAATATATCCTCACAGAAGTGCACTTTTTAATGAATGCAGCCATGAAACAATCTTTCTTTACGTAGAAATGGCTTGTTCTTTATCAGACTTCCTTCTGAGTAAAGTGTATGTAATCTAATGTTACATGCAAAAGCTATGCTTCACTGTAATTTTTCTTTTTTTTTTTTAGCGTCTCAATTTCTAAGAGATTCATGAGGAATATTTTTGTATTAAAAATGAGTATATGTCTTAATGTCATAAAAATGAGAACATTTCAGAATAAAATCCTGTTACTGAACTGAAGAAAACTTAAAATGTTCTTCTGTCTGTTTCTCTTTGGTAAGTTTATTTTTTCTAAGTTAAACAGTTATAGAAAAGGTTATGCACAAACATTGCACAACATTAAACTTCCTGTTTCCGAGGTCAACATTCAGTTTCTGATAGTGGTTAGTGACACAGGAGTACATGAAAATCCCACAACTCCTAATTGATAAGGATTTGTTACCCATCTTCTAAATTAGACCTCTGGAGAAGTTAGAAATCTGGTAATATTTAAAATGACAGCAGGAAAAACTAAGTAAAAGAAAAGTTTACTCTACTGTAGTAATGACAAGAATTGAGACAGGAAATACAAAATGTATTTCAAAAGTTTGAAAATTCCAAATCATTATTTTAGCTTTGAGATTTTTTTGTCTGAAATGACTCTCTTTCACTGAATAAACCTTCTCATTTCCTTTGCTATTAAAAAAGCCTGAATCTAAAAACACAATCCAGCTAGCTCTTAGTACACTATTTTCTAAAATTCACTTCACATTATTCTTAATGAATACCTCAAAATAGAAAGCTTTCTAAAAGTTATGAATTGATGAAAAAAGTGAACCTGCAAGAGATAAATTGAAATATGAAGCTGGAAGTGGGTGAAGGGTCCATAAATTAACCCAAGAGATAGGTACTTGCTGTCTTCCTATGCTTGCTCTAATCTTCACACCATATGTTCCACAGATCAGAAGTCATTATTTCCTACCTTATTTGTTCTTAAATAAATCCACTTGATCAAGTTGTAAAAGCTTTTCTTTTGCAAGTTTTTTAAAATATGGGACTTTAAGGCTTCTCTAATAAAACAAACTTTATAACCAAGAGTTGTACAGAAATATACTTTTCAATACTTTTATGAAATTCACAGTATAAACCTGCTGTTCATCTCCTCACAAGTTTCAAGAAGTAATGACATACTGTGAACCACAAGGAGAAACATTTGGATGCAAAACTAGCTTCCTAATACAGTCAAACACAAAATTGTTTTTGTAATTTACAAACCTTATGAGGCTCTAAACCAATGAAGTATTCAGCTTGCTTGAGCAGTCCATACACAACAGTATCTAAAAGCCATTTTTCTTGTAAGCCAGATCACTCTGGAGCTCACTCCTTATTAGAAAAAAAATACAGCATCTGTACTTTTAACTGTCTCTGCACAAAAGGAAAATTCTCTCTAAAATAACACAACTAGCTCAAATGAGGCTCTTCTATTTCTGTTTCATTAATTTTCATTATTTTATCTAATTTTCACAACATTTTTTGCATTACATTAATATTAATAACACTACAATATTAATAAAGCAAATTATATTGCTACAATGCCTACTCTTTTCTTCTCAAATTGTCAATTTTTATTTATTTCTGCAAGCTCTACTGTTATTTTTATAAATAGTAAATAAAAGAAAGATATATAATCCTTGTGAGATAAGCGTTTTTCCTTTAACCATACACGAAGCCAAAGTAAAATCCTTTATGTTATTTTCATTGGGGCATAGCAGACTTCAAGATTTAGAATTGCCTTTCATCACTATATTAGATAGTGCAAACATTTAGATAGCTCCTAACTATAAACTGTTTATTACGTAAGAGAGAAATGCACTTAGAAATACAGCAGGGCACATTTTATCTTAGCATATGATTGTCAGATTCTTTACTGCAGCTAGCTTCAGGGTACAGATAGTGATGTACTGGCTGAACCAGACGTATACAAAGAGGAATAATATATGAATCTGTTAATATTTGCTGCTGGCAAGCTTGTGTGTGATTTCCAGTTTCTGGAGCAGAGGTCTGACACATATACATATGAAATGAAAGGGTGGGATATTATGGATATGGAAAACTTAACTTAAGTTTGAAAGGGGAATATAGTATATTTGGGTATCTTTCATCTTGTATTTACACAAGAAATTTCCAGATGTAGCCAGACTGCCCTCTTCAAAGTGTGAAGCATGTTACATACTTGGGGGAAATTGGAAGATTTGCCTGATGTTTAGCTGTAGCAGTGATATTCAGCAAATTTAAGAACAGTCATTGTGAATTGTTTCTATTAAATATTGACATTTCACTGGAGTAATTTTAATGCTGTGAAGATATCAGTATAAACTCCAAATTCTACATAAGTGAAACCAGAACAAAATACCTAAGTAGACAGGAAAATATTCCACGGACAAAATAAAAAATAAAATCTAGCTGGTGTGAAAAGAGCATAATCCTGAAACGCTGTGATAGATCAGATGCCGATTCTGTGTGATCTTTGCCTGGTAGAAACTGTATCTGAAAAGGCATACGCACACCAGTAAAGCTTTCTAGTAGACAGAAGACACAAATTTCAAGAATTTGTTGCTGAGAGCTATGTCTTTTGCATGTCAGCATATGCAAAAAGCATCCTGTAATTGTGCTAAGATCCAAGAATCTGATCTTCTCAAATCATGCGTATAAATCCCCTCCAAGGACCTTCCAATTAATGAGAAAAATATTTACAGCAAGTCTCAGATCTTAGTACTAGCTCCCATTACTCTGTCTTGGCAGTATCAGCTCTAAAATCCATCAAGAACAGCAAAATAAAGTTTAGAAAAAAATTTCCAAGTAAGATCTGGGCTTGGATTCCCATTCCAAAACAAAAGGGTCACCATATTTAGGCAAAAAAAAAGAAAAAATAGCAAAAAAAAGTATCTTACATAATCTTTCTGCATTATCTAAATCTGTATCCTTAGTTGTACAGTATTCTCTTCAAAATGTCTCCAATACTTGTAAGACTTCTCATCTCTGAAAACTCTACCTTAAAACTTCATACTGCACACCACAAAACTAAAGCTTACAAAAACCCTTTCAAAGCATACAATCACTAAATATAGAAAATTATTTATCTTACATCTATAAATCATGCAATTATTTGGAAAATACTTTTAACATGAGTATTTGTAATTAAAATGTACAGAGCTTAGATCTGCTTAACTTCAGTGCATATTGCGACATCCTACTTTTCTTCTCCTTATATTTTGAGGATAGGGTGGCTTAAGGGCATTTGGAAAACTGGTTACTGGGATTACCATTTGATCACACCACTTTTGGGGATATTCATGTGGGCAAGTATACTAATATAGTGTTGGATTTCATTATTGTTGTGCATTTTATGTTCTGTAAAATTACTCTGAGCTTTAGCTACATAATTTGAAACGGATCAAAATACATAAATTATTCTAGCAATTTAAAAATCAAAGTAAGGTTTTAAAACCGGTAAAAAAGACAACACTAGCAAAGCAACAGTTTAGCAATACTGTAGTAGATGCTCACTTTTGAGCAGGAAATAGCTGAAGAATGGAAATAAGCATAGCATTAGGTCTTTTATGAAACTAGAGAGTAATGAATAGAAGTTAATCACTGGCTATAAAAATCTTTCCCTGAGCATTAAATCAATTTGTGTTTAATGAAAATTAAATTTTGTTGAAAATCATAAAACATTAGTTCTTTCCTGTTCAGATTTACACTACATAAAAAGATAAACCTATTACAGATATATCTGTCAAAGCTAATTCTTTATTACTTACAGCACAGCCATTAGATATAAAAAAAAACTTACTCAAGGTTTCTAAACAGATCCGATCTAATATAGCTAGAGAAAAACCACCACACACATGATTTTGGGTGTACAAACTGTTTTCTTAGAGGCATTTAAAAGACATCACCACCCGTTACAAACTCTGCCTCCTCGACTTCCTTATCAATATTTTTGTACCACAACTGCAATGAAATAGCATAAAATATGTGATGTGTGGAACTGAGAAACATGATTCAGACTGCCATATGCAGGTAAGTTGTTTATGCAGTTCCGGATTGAATGCACCCAGGGAAACCTGGAGAGAAAAATCCACATAACAGGTAGCCTCATCAGGTGGTCTGAAAGTTCAAGAAAGGCTAACTGAGTGCTGTAGCTTTCTCACCCTAATAAGTCCTATTTGTAATCAATGAAAAACATCTTGATCCTTTTCTGATATAGTGTGGAAAATCAGGGGAGCTTTTGTGTCCATTAAAAAAGATTTCTATCAATTTTAACTCAATAAATTTTTAACCTACTCACCAAGTGCACTAAAGAGTTTTTACAAAAGTTACTTGAGTCTTTCCATATCTCTATGAATGAGATACTCCCACTCCTAGATGGGAAAGCTGGACACACAGAGGTTTACTGACTGCAAGATACACCTCATTCTTGAAACTAAAGACTGGCTCCACAAATAAACTTTTTCAGCCATACATATTACTGCTGGTCTTGCAAAAAAGCTCTGAATGGGCAAGCATGGGCAAGCACAGGCAAGATGAGGAATTTGAACCTATCTGAACTGCCCTGTGACTAAAAAATTTTCAATGACCTTTTTTATTTTGACCACTAATGCTTTCCAGCTCTCCATATTTGCCAGACACTTCTCCACATGTCAGAACATTTAAACTGAGAGAGCTCTAACGTGTTATGTTATGATTGACTATTTCACACTATTGTTTCCACTATTCATTGGAAGTTTGAAGGAAGTTATTTTTTATGTCCTTTGAAGCTGTTATTTTAAGCCAAGCTGACAGTGTTCATAATAATTCAAACAAGCTGACAGGCAGTTCTGCTAATGTGCACTGTAAATGCACCTGTATGTGAACCTTAAAGAAAAACCACGCACTGACAAAATAACACATGTGAGAAAATATCACAGATGTATGATAAAACAAAAAAATCCTCCGAGGCAGGTGATTATAATGGATCATGATCATGCTGAGGAAGTTTGGAGAATGGCAAAGCAAAGCCGGAATGCATTTGGTTAACTTCAGCATTAGCAAGTTACCAATGTCCGTGTCATGAAGACAAAAAAAGTCTTCCTCCAGAAGTTCCAAAAGTGTTTTTACTCTCACTACCTACAGCTGGAAGATTTGGAATTGCACCAAAACAACAGTGGAAGCAGAAAGCTGAATGAAACACTCACGGAGTGAATTACTAGTGAGAACTGAAGAAGGGAACTGATTACACACCAAAACCACTCCCTAGGCACAACAACATAATTTAAAAAAGAGCAGATACCGAGGTGGTTCTAAGTGGCTTGGAAAAAACAACTAACTTATGACCCTAACTTACAACAAACAGCTACTTTGACTTCAGCCGGGATGATAAAGTATGGGACAGAAAAAAATCTTGTTTCTTTCTAAATAATAATAATATTTTTTTAAAAAAGGCATTCAAAGAATTATTTAATCACACCATTCTGGATCCGGTTCTACACTACCAACCAGCAAACACAAGTAACACCATGGTGGTGATGGGGATGCTACAACACAACAGGTTGATTTTTAATTTGTTTGCCCTTTGATGGACACAGCAGCAGTATTCCTGTAGTCAGCTACCAAGTCATGTGTGGAGCAGAGGACAATAAACCTATAACCAGTAGTCAGAAACTACAGCTACAGCAGCAAGGAAGATTTCTGGGTGCTTTGTCAGGGACCTTCTGTCCTCTTGTGAAGTGGTGTGGTCTTTGCAAAACCCCAGAGGAAGAATGGCTTCCTATTGACACTGCAGCAGTGTGCCCACCTTTACTGAGTGCTCTAGGAACAGGCACTATCAGATCCTCCTTTCCATCAGGGTATCCACTTCTGCCTCTCATACTGCTGTTTTCATGACCTGCAAGAAAGCAGGGCTTTGCATTTTCACTGAAGCAAAGAAAACTTTCCTCTCTCTGAAGTGGGCTCTGTGTCTGACAGGAGCTTTTACTCTTCTCAAAAATAAATGTGTCTAAAAACTTTTCACAGACACCAGGGTAACAGGCACTATGGATAGCGTGTAATGTGAACCATACTATCTGGTAGGAACATCTTCCTGGATTTAGTTTGTGCTGTTACCTTCATATGCAGGAACAGCAGTATGGGTGTTCAACAGCAGGGTTGAAATGTCCTTTATATTTTTGCTTAAATGAAAAAATGAATTCAGGAAGTCAAAACAGGCTCTTATTAGATCAGCTCTGGCCTGACAGTATGGACAACTAAGTTAGAGTTAATTTTAAACACCTTCCTGAATCTGTCCTTCTACCTGCTGCATATATGCCAAATCCATATTAAAAAATAATGAGGCCAGAATCATTCCTAACTGGTCAACAAGTATCAGAAATTACAGCAACTACTTTCTACTTACAAACACTAGTGATTTTTCTTACAGACTCAATAGTCTTCTTGAGTTAAACACAAACGCTGTCTTAATTTTGACTTGAAACAGAGCTGTACTGTAATGCAGCACTATCTGTGTATACAGCTCCACACTTGTTTCAACAAAGTCAAATTATATTTGCTGGATGGGAATTTTAAAATTTCTTCTTAAAAAAATAAGTTAATATTTCTACTACATATTTCTTCAAACAGCTTAACCTTCACGTCTTGATGCTCCACAGCTTTACCTATTTTCCTGTGTCACCTACAGTTCGTAACTTCAAAACTGCACCACTTTGTCACGACTTAAACATTTTCTTGTTCACCTTTGTAAGCATCTCTGCATCCTGTCAGGTCAGTAAGTGCTTGCATCATTCCAGTGCAGGAGTCAATCTCATCCTCCTTTTTCTAAATCCTACTTGAATATTTTTTCTTACTTCTGCCAAATTTAAAGTGAAGTCTCTTCTTAAAATTATTTCATCCCGATGACTTTTTAAATCCCCGATTTTAACTATACACAGAGATTTCTAGAGGGTACCAACAGTTTTAGGTAAAAACACCACAAAAAGCCCCAATTTACACTGCTCCTTTACACAAAAACCTTGCACATTTCTTAATGATATCAATAAAAGCAAAGAAAAAAATCTTTAGACTTCAGAAATATCAATTCAAGGGCACTACTGACTTCACTTCCACTAGGAAATCACTTTAGTCTTGCATTGTTATACAGGGGTCACCAGTTGGAAGTTGCACAAGATGCACAGGATATATCTTTAAATTATTCATAATCACCTTAAACTGCACTCAATCAGCATTGCAATATGTCATCTTGTAGACACACTAAAGTTCAAAAGGAAAAGCACATGAAAAAGCAGACTACCAAGAGCACTATTGTTAAAACTACACCAGAAAGCTTAATATTTCAATACTGTATATGTTAAAATAAACAACATACACAGGTGATGAAAGCCAGTCTCTGAAAAATTTATTATTCTGTTAGAACAAGTTTATACTTGGGATGAATTCTCAAGCTTCATGCCATTAAGAAGTTTTACTGGGTTTATAGTGGAAATAAAAACAGAAATAAAAATAGATGACAATCCAAAAATACAGGCTGTACTTCGAATATGATCAACAGGCTTTCTTTTCCTTTTACATCTATACATTTCCTCTTGCCTCCAGCAATGAAATTTACTCCATCTTTGTGAAAAGTTCTCTAAATCACCTGTTTTCCTTTTTAAAATAAAATGTTTTGAAAGATGAAGACTAACATAAATTGTATCATTTCAACAGTATTTCCCCAAAGCCATCCTATTGGAATTGTAAAGCTTTCAAAGATTTATGATGTCAGTTTAATTCAAAGGATCCTGCTACCCTCCCCTCTACCCTGTCACACCTCCAGTTCCTCTGTAATCTCACTTTGGCTTCCAAAAAAACTGATGCTAATCTCTTTTTCTCCTACTATGCATGCCATAAGTATATATCCCACTGAAGTGAAAAGGACTGGGCATCAGTACTTTGGGTAAGATGGGCATAACAGAAATATGGATGATTATTAGGATGACTGATTTTAAAAGCAGCAAAGCTTTGCTGGTTGAATTTGTACACAATATTGCAAAGTTAAACGCTTTAGAACTGGACTGGTTTTTAAACTATACTACACAAAGCAACAGCAAGGACTGATTGCTCTAAGCTTTGAATTACAATGCAGTAACAAGAATTGCATGTATCCTTTGGCAGTTAGAGCCATAACTCCTGGAAATTCCATTTTAAGTTCAATATGAACAGAAGAAATTACACAATTTTAAAGAATCTGAAATAAATTCCCATTCTGACTCTTTCTGACCACACTGTATTTACATAAATTGTTAAAATTTGCATCAGTATTAATTTTCACAGTGTGGACAATGTAACATGTAGCATTCAATGTGCAGCACTGCCCTTATCCTTACCCACTTCGATACTATTTTCCTCTGCCTATAATCTGGATGAATAACTGACTTCAGTATAAAGTTTTACAAGTTACTGCTTAATATATTCAGAATCTCATATAAAATATGGAAGTACACATTTTTTCATTATGTAAGAACCAACAAGAAATTACAGCTTTTTCCACAAGCATTATTTCTTAAATGAGTAATATTTAAAATATGTGGCCAACTTTTTTCTTTTAAAATACAGACTGCCAAGAGTCTCCTTAGTGTTTTGAACTGAATAGCAGCAGACTAAATGATCAATCATAGAGAGGCAGAGGAACTATTAAATTTTGCTTGTGAGTTACTTAGTTTGCAGAGGGGGTGGGAATAAAATATAAGTATAAAGGTATCAAAATTGATTTTACCAGCTTCAACATTCAGCACTTGATATATGGGAAGTATAAACTGTTATCAAATACTTGACTTACACTCATATTCCTATCCCAGATCTGGATGGAGCCATCTTGACAGCCAGCTGCAATTAGTTTGCCATCTCTGCTGTATGTGCACATTGTAGGAATCACCCGTTTACCTTGAACTGATCGTGGTTTAAATACGCTTTTATGCTTTTTCTCATTGTTAACATCCCACGTCCTCACAGTTCTGGAAAAAGGTTTAAATAAGGAGTTGTTTTATTAAATAAAGTTCACAGAATCACAGAATATTAGGAGTTGGAAGGGACCTCGAAAGATCATCCAGTCCAACCCCACTGCCAGAGCAGGATCACCTAGACTAGGTCACAAAAGTTAATACATATAAAATCATTCCTATGGTATAAGCAAACATACTTGTCAGCATAAATGCCACATAATATTGTTCAAAGAAAGTTCTAATGGCAAAATAGCATTTAACATTTGGTATGGCAGTCATGAAACTAACATGACAGTTTTCCAAGTAAGAAACTTCATATTCACTAACATGCATGTGAAGGGTGAAAAAAAAATATTTCTTCCCAAACTCTCATATAAATACATAAAACTATTTACAACTGGACAAATGACCAAAGGTTAATGTGTAGGTAGTACATCGGTTCTCCTGTCACTGAATATCAGTAAGATTAAAGTATGCAGTCCTTTACAAGAATTAAGACTTCTGGAAACAGGCATAAATGCTTATATTAATTAATTAATTAAACATAATTGTTATGCCTTAATTGTTCTGACATGCCAACAACTGTGAAACTTGCTTTTAACTGGTAGTATTATTATTCTTCAGGCTTCTTTTCATTTTAAAAAGGCATTTTAAATAATTAATTGCAATTACAAATAGTTAATATTATACTTCTACTAATCCTGAATGTCTTAAGAGTTCTGTTTTAAAAAAGTGTTCCTCAAATGTATTACAAAGACTTATCTATGCAATATTATTTTTTCAAGTTGTGTTTTCCCACATTATTAGCAAAATAAATACATCTCTCTTCTTTCTAATGGAAAAAGAATATCTGCCTGGATCTTCAATGTTTCTTAGATACACAAAAACATCCAAATGAAAGAAAACTAAAACACTAAGATACAGGTGGACTCTTTAAACTGTCTCAGATACAAATGTTTTCTGTCCATTTAATATGCCGAGTTCTTTCCAGATAAAAATTCAAAACTCTTCTGGCATCTAATGCAGAGAAGAGTTTCAGGATTTGGCAAAGGATGGAAGATCATTAATTTAGAAAGAAGAAAAAAAAAAAATCACTAAGTTCTCAAGACAACCTCATTTGTTTAGACTATACAAACACTGCTTATGATCCAAGAGCATGTAATTCACTGGTCTCTAGCAAAGCAAATACCATTTCAACAAAGGCTGCCATTTCTTCAGAACAAGACAAGACACTGTGGCATAATATCAGGAACTTTCCTCAGAGCTATAAGACCAGACAGGCTACAGAGCTGACGTACATACAATTCCAGGATAAAACAGACAAGAAAATGACCTGGAAACAGCTCATGGAACTTACATTTAATTGCACGTGTAATGATAGTAATGAGCAACTGTACTGGGTTTCTGCAACAGGTTTTGGTTTAGGCAGTCTGGGGGGCTATGGAGATAGAGTCCCTGTAAGAAGCTGCTGGAAGCTGCCCTAGCTCAAATTTCGGTTCCATCAATCAGCGCCTCTGCAAACTGATGTATTTAAGAGGGGCGCAACACATAGCCTGCCCTGCCCAGCCCTAACATAAGCTCAAGCCCAGCTGCAGCTTCAGCCCAAGAGCCAGGAACTCTCCAAGAACCAGCAGAAGAAATCTGCAGTGGAGAAAGGAGTGGGATGTGAGAACAACTGTGCAGGCACCAAGGTTGGCAAAGAAAGAAAGAAGAAGAGGAGGAGCACTGCCAAGGCTAAGGTTTCCCTTGCAACCCATGGCAAGAGGGCAGGTCAACCCACCTGCAACCTATGGAGAGTCAATGGCAGAGCAGAGACTGGCTGCCCCCAAAGAGGCCATGACTCCCTGAGAAGTGTGTGCTGGAGCAGCCTGTGGGAAGGACTGCACTGCGCAGAAAGGAGGCCTGCACTGGCGCAGTTTGTGAGGAAAACTGCAGTCATGGGCAGACCCACAGAGCAGTTCATGGAGGACTTTCTCCTATGGTGGGGATACCACGTGATATCAGAGCAAGACTGCAAGGAGCCCTTCCTATCCCTGAAAGAGGAAGCAGCAGCAGAAACCAGATGGAATGAACCGACCGCAACCCCTGTTCCCATCCCCCTGTATGCTGGGAGGAGAAAAAGGAACCAGGAACAGAGTTGACCTTGGGAAGAAGAGAGGGGTGGGGGAAGGTGTTGACTTTAAGACATGATTGTATCTCCCACTCTTCTATTCTAATGCTACTGGTAACAAATTAAATTGTTTGTTCTTCTCCCCAGGATGAGTCTGTCTTTTGCCTGTGACCATAACTGGCGAACAAATCCTTCCAGTCCTTTGTCTTGGCCCCCAAACTCTGTAATATTTATCTTCTTGCCATTGCACGTCAAGGGGCAGAAATGAGTGAATGGCATCGTGGCACTCAGTTGGCTTAAACCACAACAGCAATCAGTAACTGAAGCAGAATGAACCTCTAGCTGTTCATAATAAAGTCAAGATTAGTATCATTTTTAAAAGTCTTCAAATCTCGAAGTGTTCTGATGGTTGTTTTGGTTTGGTTTGAACTTTTGGTTGGTTTTTGTTGGGTTTTTTTTCCATTTTAAATGAAACATTAGATTATGATGCATTTTCTAGAATTACTTAAATTCATGCTGCTATGTGGAACAGGTTGCCTAGCAAGGTTATAGTGTTGACTTCCTTGGAGTTCTTCGAAACCTGTCTGGACATGGCTATGCGTTCAGTGCCCAGGAGATCCTTCTTTGAACAGGATGTTGGATTAGAGGATCTTCAGAGGTCACTTCCATCCTCAATCATTACGTGATTCTGAGATTCCCCTCTTCCTCTCCGCATGTTTTCAGTAACCATTTCAGTCTCCTACCTGTCAACAGGCACATTGACACTTGCCCCCTTTCTGATATTTACTCTAAACTTGAGTCTTTTTCCAGTCCCTTTCCTCCATAATATCCAATCCTTCCAGAATCTCAGCTGAATATTCTTTATGTCCAACTTCTCTTCCTCCTCTTGTGATGGCCATCTCCTGTCAGAAAGTTACTTCCTCTTTTACAGTACAAGTTTCCCAGGACTGCCTTGGGGTACCCACTTCTCAGATGGTGTACCTGGTAACATGGCTATGTGCAGGCAACTTTAAAGCCTGCCTCCCCCTATTTGTCTCTTTATCTAAGGTGATTCACAAGCATCTCAGCAGCAATTCCAAAAACAATCTTTGAGAATCCATCACCACCCTAATTCTTCATTTCTGCTGGCATAGAAAGACTTTTTTAAAGCCTTCATTCTCCTCTTTTTAGGACTCAATGTCCTGTCAAAACCTCTATCACTTCACAACACTATATACTATATTCAAACCTTCTTATTCATTTTACCTTTCACCTGTAAAGAAAGAAGTAACACTCCCATAGTTCCCTTATAACACAGATAAAAAAAACTTGAGCCCTAAATCAGCTGTAATATCAGCAGGTCAGATGAAAAATCCAAGTTTCCCGAGTCGCCGCAGGTGGTTGGCCACACTGCCTCTCATATGATCTACATGCCCTGTTAGAAATGTCCACATAGCCTATAAGTAGGTTTCATGTACCCTCAATGTTATCTTAATGTCCCCACAGTGAATGTGTTACTGTTGCCTTGCTACTATTGGATCTAAGTAACTATAAAACTTTTCTACTAAAATTAAGTATTTTATAAGAAAACATCTATATATTATTTACAAATTGATCAACCATTCCCAGTGAGCCCTGAACTCTTGAGCTAATACTGAACTCTTTAACCTCTTCTTTCATATCAGATCTTTTATGTATTGGAAATTTTTCTATAAGGAATAAAAGTATTTCTCAAATTTTTGACATCATACTTAATCACAAAATCACAGAATGGTTTGGGTTGGAAGGGGCCTTAAAGATCATCTGGTTCCAAACACCCAGCCATGGGCAGGGACACCTCCCACCAGACCAGGTTGCCCAAAGCCCTGTCCAGCCTGGCCTTGAACACTTCCAGGGAGGGGGCATCCACAACTTCCCTGGGCAACCTGTGCCAGTGTCTCACTCCTCCCAGAGTACTGCAAACATATCTCAAAATACCATGGATAAAATTTCAGCTTACTATATAAATCAATCAGCCCAATGGTTTCTGACTGAATCACTCAGCCACTATGCCATATCACAGTCAATTCAGAGAGCACAATTTAGAATTATGTCTCTACTTTTTTACAGACTATTTTGAACCATTTAATTGTTCTTCCTCCTCATCAAACATAAGAAAGAAAATAACTACAACTGCATTACAGGAGTCTCATTTTCACTTCCTAACCTACTTTTGTTCCAATCTAAAGTTGTTTGTGTTGAAACAAGTAAAAAAAATTACTGCTACGTCAATCAGATCAGTTCCAGGAGACTCATCTTGGTCAAAAAAGCCTCTTACCAAGAGAATCTCCCTAGGCTTACATAAGTATGGGATGAAACAACATTGTTTTACTCTTACATTCAATGTTGCAGCATTTAGCAGAAATATAAGACTAATATATACCTGCCGATAGATAGAACCAAGGTATTCTTGAACCCCACTGAAAACAAAAGGAGAACATTTCCTGAATGAGTTTCTGAGGCTTTTTTCCATCCTGAAACAAACTACGTTTAATGAAAGTTAGTTCTTCAGTGGGGAGAAAAACAAATGGGATTTTTTTAAGCTACTCCTCCAACATATAATGTAATTCTTTCATCATATCAGTTTTAATATACTGAATGATATGCACAGCTACATAAATATTTTTAATTTTTGTTTCATAAATTTATTTTCAAATAAAACTTTAGTGAAAAAGGCTCCATATAGACAAGTTGAAATTTAACTTTTAAAATGGTGGATTCCACATCTGCAAAACAGATTCAGTCAAATTCTTACATTCGCCAAGAGCAATTCAAAGTAACTTAGAAAAGGATGGGAATGTTCTTTTGGAAAGGTAATGTGGATATTTTCCTGACCACTGAAAAGTTAAATGACCCCTATTTAAATAAACAACTGATTTAATTACTGGGGTCTAGGGTTTATGGTTTGTTATTCTTCTTTTTTCCACAGAAAAAAGCCCCTTTTTTTCTTTCACTCTTTTTTCACATGTTCTTATCATGCCATTACTAAGTAAAAAATTCTAATAAAATTAATTATTGACAATGCTGCTGTATTACAAAAATTAAAGGTATTTATGTAACTCCATTTCCCAGCCTGCTATCACGGAAAATTTTAAGTCTATTCTTGTGGCACAATACCAAAAAAGAGCAACAGACTACATTACTGCTAAAAGTACAGATCAGGCTTAATGTTCTACACCTAGAAACAATACCATAATTCTTATCTTTGTAATGTATTATAATGCCTACCTTTGTAATATAACGTTGCCCCAAAAGGCTACCTTGGAAAGGTATAACATATTTTTAAAGCATCATACAAATACTGTTGCAATTGAATTTCTCTGCAGAGCACAGAATCCCAAGCTATTATATCAGTGATCAAAAACACATGCCTTGCCTTAAGCAAGCCACCTTGCTTTAAGATCTGTTACTTTTTTATAACGGGGCTTAATTTAACATCTTCTATAATGTTCTTCTTTTTTCATTTTCTACAACATAAACCAACCTTACCTACTCAGGAATGAAATTAGGATGCTTATATAAAATGTTGAAAAAATACCTAAAGTCGAATAGGTAAACAGGATAAATAAGAAATAGCTGAAAAGTCCTGTTAAGATGCACTTCATGCATATGGTGGTACAAGACTATGTCAGCAAGAAAGCCTTCATTACTGTATTCTCTTTGCCCTCTTTCAGCAGAAGTAAGTTACAACCTTCTTCTGTTGAGCACATGGGACCCAATGAAAGCTGAATCACCTGCCAGATACTGAAAAAACTTTGTACGCACAAACAGATGGAGAAATCCAGAGAAACTTTCCATACTTGTTTGGCAAAAAAAACTTCTATATAAGCTACCTACTACCAGCATCTGAAGAGAGTTAAAATAATTTAAACCAGCATACAAGAAAAGTCATATCCAACATAAGTAAAATTATAACTATGGAAGGAACTGCCAAAAAAATTGACACAACTTCCTAACAACTCTTCAGCTTCTCTGTTACTTAAATAATCCCTAAGTGTAAAAAAACAAACAGGTATTTTAACAGATAAAATATTTTACTGGAGTAAGAAACAAACAAAAACTTCAAAATTAATTTTTATGTGATATGCAGCAAATGGGCTGAAACAACTGAGAAACTATATTTCTCCATATTTTCAAATAAAATTGGTAGCCCTTTTTTGATCAAAGGAATTACAACCATTGGGGTAATTACAGTTGAATTATAATGATTATTTTTTAGGGGAAGAATAGATTCAAATCCAGTAGCAATGAATGAGAACTATTCCCATTGTCCAGTCTGAATGAAATAAAATGCAACCAACTCAGAACTGAAATAACACAACCACGTATTTGCATGGAGAAGAGACATTCTGAATTACTAAGCAAAAATGTGGTTGTTCATCAACATATGCAAGATCCGAAGAAAACTAAATTATAAAAGGAGACAGAAGAACTGACTATGAATGAGCATTAGCTGGGCTAAGTAAGCAGAATTCCTAGTAGAGGACAGGGAGAAGAGTAGAGATGGAAAGAGACAGACTGGGTAAGGAGACTAAAGGAAAGGAAGAGAAATGTAACAGTTACAATACACCAGGTTTGGCATGACTGTCATCTGTGTAGCATGTTCACAAGAGGAAAACAGCAGCAACAGCAAATAGTATCAAGTTGTGACATATGATCACTTCTGGCTGAGGAACTGGCCAACAGATGCATTCACGTACAAAGAGTTACCCATCAATACATCTATGTTCATTATAACCTGAAAAGAGTTGTATAGAGCATAAACACACAGAACGCAACAGCAGAACCTCTTGCTTATGGCATGAGAAGTCTGTATGTACTGAAATGCACAGCTCACACGCTTTCCAGACTGAGTCATTTTTGTTTTGCCAGATTAAACCACTGGTCAGGCCCAACAATACAAAAAAGCATTTTTTCAAATGCTGTTTTAAGAATAGCAACAAACTTCCTAGTAATAACTTCATAATTAACACTCTACAAATCTTACAATTCAGTATTGACACATATCATCCAAGCAGAACTCAGGTTTAGAAGTTATATGCTTGAGTTGCTCAGCCAATCAGTCCCTCCCTTCCTCAAGGTTATCAATACGAGAAAAGAATATATTCAGCCCATACAGTTAGTTAGGCTCTTGAACATGCAGTGATGAACAAGGGGCTATCATCTATGCAGAGCTCCTCCTTACTTCAGTTTTTACATTACATAAAAAGTACACACGGAGAATATAAGCAGAGTTAGAGATACAAGTGATGTACAAAGCAAACAAATATGAAAAGACTGTTTTCTCTATAATTTCTTTAATCAACTGATCCTGTACATAAAGTTATATTGTATTTGCATAAGAATCGCACAACTGTTTCAGCTGTTCCCTTCTGAGGGCCCGTCCAAACTGATGCAAAAAACACCCTGTGGGATTTTGCACAAAAAATTTTTAAGTATGTTGTTACTTCTTTCAAAACCTGAAAATTCCCCAAAGCATTGGCAGATGAGCTCATCAAAACGGTCAACTCCAAAATTCCATCACTCTCAAAGTCAAGGATTATAGCAGACATATTTCGCACATCACAATGGCAGAGAGATGGAATGACAAAACACAACAGAAAGAAAAATAATCCTACATTCTCAATGTTGACATTTATCCACTATCAACAGCAGCTGTTAACTCAAAGGACAAGAACAAGCATCCAGTCACACTAACAGGAAGATTGCTGAATTGATCACAAAATAAATTCAAAGATTCTGCTCTAGACTTTCCCTTCCACTGGTGAATTCCCAATGAACTATACTGCACAAGGCAAAATTCAAATACATTGCTATCTCCAGTCTTTAACTTCAAAGATTCTGAAGGCTTTAATTCAAAACTAAAGGTTTCTACTGGAACCTAAATGTTTTACAAGATATTAGTTCTCTTCTATAAAGATTTTCATCTATACCTTCTTCACAGATTTACAAAAGTTCCTCAAACTTTAAACTACACTTGCTCTTCATATCTCTGAAGAAGAATACATTCTTTTGTATCTGATTTGTTTTTCTAAATATATAGATCTTGCAATAGTTATTTGTAAATCATGTGTTCTTACATAATCAAAACCAGCTAGAAAACACATATAATGCATCACTTTTACTAACACATGAGGATACCAGTGATCTGCTCGGAATGTAATTGCTCTTGTAAAAGACACTATAACATGTTAAAATAGAATTCACATACAACAAGGTAGAAGATCAAGATGAAAGTAAATTATAAATTTTGATTAAAAACAAAACAAAACTGAATAATGTGACTATGTCCTTTCCATTAACAGTTACTGGAAAGACTGGCTAGTTCAAATGTAGCTAGTAATGCTTGCAGAATTTTTCTCACACCAAAACAGATAGTCTGAACTTAAGTAAAACAAAAGGCTGGGCATGAGAAACTTTACGACCTTGGAAGAAAAGATATAAAAATAAATAATATGGGAAATACAATTAGGAAAAATATGCTGAGAAGGAATATGAAGGTGAAAAACAGGTTAACTAAGCTAACTGCTGGACAGAAAGCAGTAGTAGAGCCTATGTAGGCATGCAATTATCATGCCACTAAGAGTCCATACTTCTAAGGAAGAAGGATTAAGATTCCACATACATCCTACATTCAGTCCTGCTTACAACATGGAAAAATTGAAGAATTCTAAAAACAGTGATTACATTCTGAAGACATAGTAACAGTCTGAGGAGGAAGAGGTGTTGAGGGGAACAAAACCCTCCCACCAAACCAACGAAACAGCTTCAAGAACTAATGGAAAATAATAAATTACATAAAAGGAAAACGGTATTAAGTAAAGCCTTAGCTATTATTGACAGGAGAATACACTGCACTAAGCACTATCTTAAATACATGCAAATTCTCTACAAAATACACTGGAAGGCAAATTACTGAGGCTTTTAAAAACAAAGTTACGCTCCAGAACACTGTTTAGATCCCAAGAGTGATACAGAAAAAGGCCTCTCCAGACTAAGAACATGGTCTTCAAATTAAAGGCATATACTGCACAGAAAACAGCAGTTGCAGGGCTCATAGGTTAATAAATAATTCATATGGGTGTTCCAAACTGTGTGGCTGTGATGGTTCCTTCCTTGAAGAATTTTTTCTCAGGTATAACTCAAGGTAGTTAAAAAGGATTCAATCTATTTGACAAAAACTCTTCCACAGCTCAGTATACAGGCAAAAACTGAACACAACCATTGTACCTGAATTCCTATAAGCCCTTCTCCCTTCATATTTCCTTAAAAATTTAAGTACTTCCTTTTGTATTTCCAGTGAATATATTCCATTGCATTAGTGATAAGAACTTGAGCAACTAGATTACACTAAGAAAAAAAGCTTGGTAGTTTTGAATGACCTTTTTGGTGACACTGACAGTTAATTTGCTTTGTTTCTTGTTGATGAAGTCTTCACATACAAATCTGACTGAAGAAAGAGGTTGCTTTTCTTTGCATCATCCATTAGGTTGGCAATAGTGCGTGTCTGCATCAAAGCACATCACTTTTCCAGTTCAAATCAGCAAAGTATCTAAGCAAGTCTTCACAATACCATTCAAAGAGTAGGTAAGAGAACCATCCCCTTAAGACCTTTTCATCCAATGAGTAACAGGTTCAGTGATTTTAATGAAGTGTACTGAGCTACATAAAGGGTCAATATACTTTTGAATTAATAGTAATTCAAAGTCTATGTTAATGCTATGCTATTTAGGAAAAAAAAAAAAACAAAAAACTTAGCATTGGTATTTTCCCAAGATCTCATCTCCCACTTAGTAAAGATAAGAGTGAGATGCAATCAATCTCCCTATGGGGTACATCTGATTAAGATCAAAGGGGAAGACTTCTGGTAAAGAACAACTCGACAGTTCAAGTTACTGTCACCTGCATGAAATGAAATGACTCAAGAGCAGTCTTGCATGATACTGCAAAAGCAGGAAAAGTAAATCACTAAGAAAACAGGATACTTTCTAAAAAGCTGATTAGTCATGGCTATAAAATAGTTAAGGCTCATTTGGATCTCATGTTCTTCTTCATGCCAATAAATAACTTGGATTGGAACTAACATTCAGCAGAACTCTCAATTAAACCAGCAGAAAACCAACTAAAACTTAATTAAAGGAGTCAGGCAGTTAAAAGCTCTCCAAAGCAACACCTCAGCTGA
This sequence comes from Mesitornis unicolor, assembly GCF_000695765.1. NCBI lineage: Eukaryota > Metazoa > Chordata > Aves > Mesitornithiformes > Mesitornithidae > Mesitornis > Mesitornis unicolor. Next base: position 43,312 of record NW_010169815.1, read on the forward strand.
TCCTATAGCATAACAATTAGTTTTAACTCTTTTTGCTGCCATCTTAGATGTCACTCACAGCCACTTTTCTGCAGATCCATTAGCAATGAACTGAAATCTAACAGATATAAGTAACAAAAGAGAGCAAAGTGTAAGTCTTAAGAGTATTTTGATTTTTTTAAAGTTATAGAATCTAATCTGAATCTATTCTAAACAAGATTACAGACTCGGCTGCACAGGTTAAACTATGCACTTTGGGCTACAGAAAATGTTAAAAGTGAGTATTACTTCATATTTATGTGTGAAGTAACAAACTTGGTAAGTTGTAGTACAATTTCCATTAAAACTTATGAAAGGCTTATAAAGACTAGGTCAAACTCCAGCTCATAAAGTGTCAGTAAGTACAAATATATGTATTTATCATATTTTTTGGAAGAAATATGGTTGTTAGCCTCATATCTCCAAAGAGTCATCATACATTCCTGTATCTGTCTGAATAACCACACAGAGCATCATCTTTTCATATCCTCACCAGCATGATCCAGTCACACCACAATACTGCTGCTACTGAAGAAGCCTCTATGTTCCTTTCTGCCTTTTGTGTGAGGTTAAAAGCCCAAAGCAAAAGGTTAGTGGACAAAGTAGCATTAAATTATACTATTTCTGAGGATAAAAAATAAGGGGCTTACATTCCTTTATCAGCTATGTTCTCCACATGAGGGGAAATGTTATTGTACTGCTGGAGTTGAAAATATGTAAATTTAAAAACAGTAAAGGCAGTACATAAACAACTAAGACAATGTTTTTAACAATCTCTTTTTCCTTTTAAACAAAAAAGACTAGAGAATAGACTTGTTTCATAGCCCAATGAGATTAAAAAAATAATCAAATATCTCTAGAATTTGAACGTGTTGCTTTGTAGTGCCCTAGTCTTCTGTTTGCCTTAAGCCCTGAAATTTCAGTCTGTTCAGAAATTCACCTTTTAACAGCACAGCCTGCTGCTACCTGAGCAACCTGATCTAAGTTGGCTCTGCTCTAAGCAGGGGATCGAAACAGATGACCTCCAGATGTCCTCTTCAACATAAATTATTCTGTGACTTCAGTCAACTTGAAAGGGTACTTTACAATGCATTTAGGGCATATGAATATTCTTGACAGGGACTCATAGTTCTTATATCTAAAATACTATGAACCAACATAAATCTGTTCAAAAGACTACAACCAAGCCCAAAATCACAACAAAGGCATACAAACAGCAGCAATATCACTAACTTTTAAGAGCTACTGGATGACACATGTTGGGAAAACTGCAGAAGCTTCAGCTGGGGACTCATGTCTGTTGTTCTTACATGTTTTAAGTGACATGTCTTACTTCATGAGTAGTTAACAAGCACCTATCCCCACACCTATCCTCCACAGCAATCAAAGTTTAACTTGCAGCTGAAAGTGCTCCTACACAGGTCAATCAAGTAGTAGGAAAATTCTCCACTCTTTTTTTTCCCCACAGTTAGAAGTCATGGATGCCTCCTCGAGTGTAAATGCCCAGCTCTATCCGTCCTTTTTACCTTGGGAATCAGCAAAACTTGTAATTATTTTCTTCTTAAAATCACAGAGTATCTCGAGTTGGAAAGGATCCGTCAGGTCATAAACTCCAACCCCCTGCTCCTCACAGGACCACCTAGCACTAAACCATATGACTAAGAACATGGTCCAGATGCTCCTTGAGCTCCGACAGGCTTGGTGCCATGACCACGGCTCTGGGAAGCCCACTGAAGTGACCGACCACACTCTCAGTGAAGAACCTTTTCCTGGTGTCCAACTTGAATTTCCACTGATGGGAGCTTTGTTCCATTTCCTCATGTCCTGTCGCTGGTCACCAGAGAGAAGAGATCAGCACCTCCCCCTGCACTACCCCCATTGCCATGAGGGCACCCCTCAGTCTTCTCCAAGCTGAACAAGCCAAGTGACCTCAGCTGCTCCTCCCAAGCTTTGCCCTCAAGGCCTTTCACCACCTTGGTTGCTCTCCTCTGGACGTACTCGTAAGTCTGATGTCCTTACACTGAGGTGCCCAAAACTGCACACAGTACTCGAGGTAGGGCCACACCAGTGCAGACTGGGACAGTCACCTCCCTCCACTGGCTGGTTGTGCATCCCAGGGCACAGTTGACCCTTTTGGCCGCCAGGGCACACTGTGACTCACATTCAACGTGACATCAACCCAAACCCCCAGATGTGTTTCCGCTGGGCTGCTCTCCAGCCTTTTGTCCCCCAATTTCTATGTATAACCAGTGTTTCCCCATCCCAGGTGGGGAATTCAGCACTCACTCCTGTTAAATTTCACATGGCTGCTGATTGCCCAGCTCTCTAATCTATCCAGATCTTTCTGTAAGGCCTCTCTACCCTCAAGGGAGTCCACAGCTCCTCCCAGTTTAGCATCATCAGCAAACTTATCTAATGCACATTCAAATCCTGCATCCAGATCGTTTATAAAAACACTAAAGAGCAGTGGCCCAAGAACTGAGCCCTAGGGAGCCCCACTGGTAACTGGCTGCCAGCCTGACGCAAGCCCATTTACAAGTCTTTGAGCCCAACCTGTCAGCCAATTGCTCACCCAATGTATTATGGACTTATCTAGCTGTGTGCTGGACATTTTGTCCAGAAGGATACTGTGAAAGACAGCTTTGCTAAAATGAAATCTTTAAAAACCCCAGATCTACTTCCTCTGGTCAACTAGACGTGTGACATAAAAGGAAATTAAGTTACTTAAGCTGGACTGTGTCCTTGCGAACTCACGCTAGCTATGACCAATAACTGTGCTGTCTTTAAAGTGTTTTCAGTAACTCCCATAGTAACCTTCTCCATAATTTTACACAGCACTGAAGTGAGACTGACAGGTCTGTCATTACCAGGGTCTTCCTTCTTGCCTTTCTTGAAAACTGGGACATTTGTCAGCTTCTACTAGACTAGAAGCTATCAGTGAAAAGCAAGTTCAGGATCCTTTGTGTTTAGTTCCTTTCTACTGTGGCAAAATGAAACTAAGGAAGCTTTTAAAAAATAAGCCATTTCTGAAATACAGTCTTTAAATTCTGTATACTTTTATGTTTAAAATCCAAATGTGTTTTCTCTTGAAGCAAGAGAACCGTCAATTATAGATGCAAACAAGCTGCACCGGTGGTCCCAGGCTGAATTTGGCCCCTTACACAATTTCATCACTGCTGGCACCCTCGATTCTGTGGAAAGAAAGATTTTAGAAGTGTGTGAGATGCCAAAACCTCCTCTTGCATATACCTATTACCAGCTGTTTAGATCCACAAGCTACAGCTAACTTTACACAGATCAAGATAGACATTCCTAAGGTGCTATTCAGTTCCTAACATTGAGAAAGTTGAACCATCTTATTTGAAAGTATGTGCAGTAGCTGCAGAAAAGCCATTGTCAGAAGTGTAAGTCTACCAGACATATTCAGCCTTTGGTGAAATCATGCTAAGTCATAAACTAAGTTTACAAAAACAGTTCCATTTCTAAATGGAGAAAACAAGGTGTATTTTCACATCTGCTGTTTGCACATGAACATGAACAGCTTCACATCTGTACAAAAGTCACCGCATTTATACACATACACATACCAGATATACATGCATGTATGTGTATTTCAAACTACTGTGAAGGAACTACAAATTCTTAATTTATGATCCATCACCACTGGGTGGATTCCCTAGCTTTTCCTGTGTGAGTTTCTCAAGCTTACAGCGACAAACAGAATGAGCCCCTCCTATTTTATCTACAATGAACTTGGAATCTGTGGATAACGTGAAATTCTAAACTTATTATTTCAAAAAACAAACTGACATGGTCTTGAAATCAACATAAAAGACTAGGTGCAGAATCTTGAAATTAAGTTGGAAGATCACAGCACAACATTTAACTGAAAATCTAGTTTGTGTTTACATTAGATGCAGTGTAAAAACCACTTGATTAATCAATTTTACTTCAACCATGCTATGCAGAACACAAAGTTTTGTTCCTGTCTCTGTGTGCAAATGCATCTGCATTTTAAAGTTAAAACCACTCCACAGACTGTATGGCCAAAGCCCAAACCATGCTCACGCCCACAGAGCCATGGACAACATGATAGCAAGACTTGCTTTAATACGTAAGGAAAAAGAACTAGCAACATTTGCCATGCTTTGGTCCCCCATTTTTTCTGCATTGCAACAAGTTTTTCTTTTGGTTTAAATTCTTAGTTCTTAAGGTATATTATCTACCTGAAACAGTAAGAATCCTTTAAAAATGAAGTTATGCAGTAAAAATGTCAGTTGAAAAAGCTCTCAAATGCAAGCTCTTACAACTGACTGCATTTTTTATTGCAGCAGCTAGCATTTTAATAAAGAAAAACTTTAGAAAAATATTAATATAAACATACATAGTTTATAAAGACGAAAATAGCTTTACTAACCCTTTTGTAAACATACAGCTTTCAGCAAGGGCCAGCAGAGTCATTATTCAAACTCCTCTTAACCAGGCCTGCTCATTTGCTGTGCTCTCTTAATCAGCTCCGCACTGCATATATATCTATAAATAGGTAAGTTAGTCTAGGAAAAGCCATCCTCACAGATCTGGAGTGGACTTCACACCTTTACACATGTCAAGACAAAAAGCAAACTACTATGCCAGTGCACTGCAAACTACTGCACACATGCAAGAAAGCAGCAATTTTTATGAGGGCACTCTTCTATTACAAACAAGTCTCCAGAGGTGATTTTTCCAAAGACTTATAATTTTGAATAATCAGGGGAGATTTTCACAAAAGCAACAGAACTTTACCCCTGCACAACCTTTTCCTGCAAAATACATGTTCCTATGCCAAAGGATGAGAACTAGCACTGCTCCAGAGACAGGAAAAAGAAAGTCACCAGAACTTAACAAAATTGACACATGTAATACCTAAGCTTCATTATTTAAAAGAGCTGAATTGCTGTGGCTGAAATAAAAAAATAAAACAAACTACATGGGGATAGACAAGGTGGAGATACAAATCCTCCTGTGTAATTTGATTTTCATAAAACTGAATCTAGCTTTATTCTTAACTCATGCAAATCTTGAGAACAAGTTTTTTGATAATCCACATGGTATTTCAATGTAATTATTTAAACAATAACTCTATAGCACACAGACTATGTAAAATAGTATTCTGTTCTCCACAGGGAAAAACTGAGAGACCTCACATACATTTGATATTTAATTCTAAAAGTTATTATCTGCATCAGTTTAAGAGTGCCTTCTTTAAGTTAACTTCCAACACAAAAATAGTCATTAAAAGAAATGAAGCTTGTAAGGCTCACTATCTTAAAATTTTCCTATTTCATGGCACTGAATATACATGGAACACTCTTAAGTTATATATCATATAATTATATCCACCTTCAAAGAAAGGGGACAGATATACCCTATCTCTACTGGTTTTGGAAGCCTTGTCATATTTTGAACTTTGCCAAGACCTTACACTCTTGAAATTGGTAGACTGTACAAGTACACAAAAAGCTTGAAATACTAATATTAAGCAAGTTCAGACTAAAGGCTCAGAAACAAGGAAATGAATAAGCAATCTGTTAATGTCTTGGTCTTCTGAATAAATGGATGTTATTATGTATCTACTTGGCATCGTCTAAGACATTATCATCTGGCTGTTCCACTGTTAAACCGTTCAGCTTGAACTGAAATTGGCCAGAGATGTCAGAAACTTCATGAAAAGATTCTTCAGATTCATTAACAGAAAGCAGAAATAGAAGAAGAATATTGGCCCACTATTTAACAGGAGAGGTGAACTAGCCACCAACTGAAAAGGCAGAGTTCCTCAACACCTTCTTCCCCTCTGTCTTTCCCAGCACTGCTGGGTCCCACACCACAGAAACAACTATCCATATTGCAGTAGATGCAGACCTGCTGTCAGTGAAGGAAGAGCTGGTGTGTCAACTATTACAGGAGCTTGACCTGTATAAATCAATGGGCCCAGATGCCATCCACCCAAGGGTGCTAAGAGAGCTGGCTGATGTCATTTCGAGGCCTCTCTCCATAACCTTTGAGAAGTCATGGAGATTGGGAGATGTGCCCAAAGACTGGAAGAAGGCCAATGTCACCCCTACATACAAGAAGGGTTCCAAAAAGGACCCAGGCAATTATAGGCCCATTAGTCTCACATCGATCCCTGGGAAGATTATGGAACAACTCCTCCTGAGTAATATCACCAGTAAACTGGGACACAGGATTGGAAAAAGCCAACATGGATTCACCGGGGGCAGATCATGCTTCAGAAATCTGACTGCTTTCTATGATGGAGTCACCCATTCAGTTGATGCAGGGCGAGCGGTGGACATGTCTACTTGGACTTCTCCAAGGCTTTTAACATGGTCCTCCACAGCCTCCTCCTTGAAAAACTGACAAACTACAACATAGATAAGTGGTCTGTGCGGTGGGTGGGAAACTGCCTGACGGGCCATACCAGAGGGTGGTAATAAATGGCTCATTCTCTAACTGGCAACCAGTCACAAGTGGGGTCCCTCAGGGATCAATATTGGGCCCAACACTATTTAACATCTTCATAAGTGATCTGGATGTTGGGGTCAGGAGCACCCTGATGAAGTTTGCTGATGACACCAAAACGACTGGGGTAGTTGACACTTCAGAAGGGAGAGCCACTCTCCAGGAAGACCTGGACGAGTAGGCTAGCAGGAACTGTATGAAGTTCAACACAGACAAACATAAGGTCTTGCATCTGGGAATACATAATCCAGGAATGCAGCTGAGACTGGGTTCCACCTGACTTGAGAGCAGCACTGTGGAAAGGGACCTGGAGATCTCAGTGGATGACAAGCCCAACATGAGCAAACAGTGTGCTGCAGCTGCAAAGAAAGCCAACAGGATGCTGAGTTGCATAAAAAAGGGCATCACCACCAGAGATAAAGAAGTAATTATCCCTCTCAACTTGGCACTGGTCAGACCACACCTTGAGCACTGTGTCCAGTTTTGGTCCCCGCAATACAAAAAAGATGCAGACAGGTTGGAGGGGGTCCAGAGAAGGGCCACGAAGATGATGAGAGGACTGGAAGAGCTGTTGTATGAAGAAAGGCTGAGACAACTAGGCCTGTTCAGCCTTGAGAAGAGAAGGCTTTGGGGGCACCTTATCATCGTGTACCAGTACAGAAAGGGTGGCTACCAAGAAGATGGAGACTCCCTTTTCACAAGGAGTTAAATGGAAAAGACAAGGGGCAATGGACACAAGTTGCTTCTGGAGAGATCCTGACTGAACTGCAGAAGAAATTTTTTTGCCATGAGATCAATCAGACATTGGAACAAACTCCCAGGGGAAGTGGTAAATTCCCCCGCATTGGTCAGTTTTAAGAGTCAGCTTGAGAGGGTGCTGACTCAAATAATTTAAACTATACTTTTACCTTGAGAGGTTGGACTGGATGATCCTTGTGGTCCCTTCCAATCTGGTATTCTATTATTCTATTTGAATGTAATCTCATGAGGAGGCTCTTTAAACCAAGCCACTAACTTTCTACCAAACCAGATGAGTAATCTTCACATCACTCGTTCCACCAATTCTGTTGTAAGGGTGCCAACCTTCAGCAGATGATAAACAAGGGGAGGGGGGAATTTTGCATGTGGATCAGTTACTTCACAACTGTATGGTGTCTTCCCCAAAACACCAGAACCTGTGAAACTAAACTATAACACCATTATTTTTGATGTACAGTGCTCAGGAGACTATTTATGTCATCTAGATCCTTCTAACACAGGGACCTGGGTTTAAAAATTAGCCATTCTAGAGACACTGAGAGAGGTGCTACTCGACAGCTTAACTTCAGGTAAATAAATGTGAGCTACATAAAGTATACAAGACACCCCCTGTCTACTTGGAAATGATTCTAGAGCAAATAAGCATTGGCCATGGACTGTATGAGCCCACTCTGGTCCTCTGAGGTATTCTCTCTGCATGAAAGAGCTGGAAACATATACTTCACACAGCATTTCAATGGCAATTTTGATTTAATTGTCCAAAAAGACAACTAAAAAAATCTACTATTATATTAGCACTATACTCACTCAGTGTCCTTCGAAGATAACAAAAAAATTCCAAAGGAAAAGTAGTTTATGCTGCAGAAAGACACATGCTGAGAGGAAACATCAACTTATAGATGAGTAATTACATCTATTTTCAGAATTACTTATAACTTGGGTGAAAAAATAAAATAGTTCTTAAAAAAAAAACCAACACTCCCTGAAAAAGTTCTAAAGCCAATTTTTAACTCAAACCAACTCTGTTTAAAGTTAAATTATTTGCTAGGATTCACAAACATGCTGATAGAGTTAGTTTTTAAAGCTTTAGTGTGTACCAACATAAAAGAGAAGACAACTTTTATCTTCTCTGAAACTCTTCAGTACCTGTTATTCTGCTATCCATCTAATTCACTGTGAATCACAGAACAGAAGGATGCTACAAGCAAATTATTTATTTTGAAGTGAGGAATGTATATGGTCTAGTAAGTTTATGATGACAAAAGAAGCTCTGCATCTTATCTCACAAAAAGTTCAATGTCGGGAGACTGAAATGTTTGCCAGCAGGTTCTAAATCACACGGACACCAATGAATGTAGACCTTAATTGCAAAGATTAGATGACCAGAAGTTTCCACTACCATTAATGAGCTAAACTGAAGAATATTGATCAGATGTTTTATGCCTGGCTGAACAGAGAGCTTTGGCAGTATCTCAGAAAAAAAGAGGACAGTCTATGAGCTTGGAAGAAGGGCCAGGCAATTTAGGAGGAGTACAAGAATAAAGTGAGGTCATGCAGGGAGAAAATGAGAAGGGCTAAAGACTAAGTAGAACTTAAATTGGCTAATTTTGTGAAAGATAATAAAAAATGCCTCTATAGGAATATTCATAACAAAAGGAGGGGCAAGGAGAATCTCCATCCTCTACTGGATGAAGGGCAAACCATAGTGACAAGGGATAAGGATAAGGCTGAGGTACCTAATGCTTTCTTTGCCTTTTAATAGTAAGGTCAACTGTTCTCCAGGTACCCAGTCACCTGAGCCAGAAGACAGCGATGGGGGGGCAGAACAAAGCTCCCATGATCCAAGAGGAAATGTTTAGTGACCTGCTCTGCCAGACATGTACGAGTCTATGGGGCTGGATGGGATACACCCAAGGGTATTGAGGGAGCTGGCAGAGGTGCTCACCAAGCCCCTTTCCATCATCTATCAGCAGTCCTGGCTGACTGGGGAAGTTCCACTCAATGGGAGGTTGGTAAAAGTGATGCCCTTTTACAAGAAGGGCCAGAGGGAGGTTGCGGGAAACTACAGGCCTGTCAGCCTGACCTCAGTGCTGGGAAAGGTCATGGAGCAGATCATCTTGCTATATCAATGCTACAGGCTTGGGGATGAGTGGCTGGAAAACCTCCTTGGCAGAGAGGAGATCTGGACTGGCCGACATCCTCCTGATATGAGCCAGCAGTGTGCACAGATGGCCAAGAAGGCCAATGGCATCCTGGCTTGTATCAGAAATAGCATGGCCAGCAGAACCATGGAAGTGATCCTGCCCTTGTACTTGGCACTGGTGAGATTGGATATGAGGAAAAATTTCTTCATGGAAAGGGTTATCAGGCACTGGAACAGGCTGCCCAGGGAAGTGGTTAAGTCACCATCCCTGTAGGTATTTAAAAGATGGGTAGATGTGCTGCTTCGAGACATGGTCTAATAGTGGGTAGGTTATGGTTCAACGTAATCTTAAAGGTCTTTTCTAACCAATTGATTATATGATTCTACTATTAACCCTACATAGCTTTCAGGAAATGGCCTTAATTTTGAAAATATTCTTCTCTATGTATGACCTCAGGTACTGTTTTCACCTAATTCACTGACCAATCTGCTTTCATTATCAGTGACTAATAGTGTTCAGGTTTTACTAGAAATAGATTCACACTTTCTCTGATAAAATAAGATTTAATTAAAATAGTTTATAAAAATATAGAAGTTTTTAGGCAAGAGTCCAATCTTAGGAAACTGCATGAGAAATATGTTGTTTTGATTACTTCAGATGACCATTTTTAAAATCTTTTCCTATTAGCCAGTCCAGCTGATATGTGAGAAACGCCTCATATGTATTTACAAGATTAATCCTTTAAAAGTCCAAAATGAAACTCACTGGAATTAAATAAAATTTTAACAGATTTTGGATTGTAATTTACTGCATGTAACTTTCTAATGGCTACTACACAAAAATTTATAAAATGTTTGCTTAAACAAACAAAAGAAGTTTCTCTTACAAAAAATACAGAATTTCCATGGTATTTTATCCCACTTACAAAATGGGATTTATCAGCCTTAGACAGAATTTCCTGAACTGAAAGCATTTCCAGACCAACCATTATGCAGTGAAACCATACACCTTTGGAAATACTACTAATTAAGAAATGAACTTCAGACTGTTCCAATCCATTTAATGAAAAACAAAAACCACCCTACATACAGCCCTTAGGCGCTAAACAAGTAACTTATCAGTGGGATTTTAACTAAAACATATTTATATAAGATGAGGACCCTGATAAGAGGAACAATTTTAAACTCCATTATGCAACCAATGAAATTACCTGCAATTCCAAATGTCCAAAAAAACCCAAAGCAAGTATTTTCCCAGAATTTTGATCCATAGGATATAAACTATCATTACTCATAACTGCATAACTTTAATACAGAATCAGATCATGGCAATTTAATTTTCTTTTCTTAGACAGAATACATATTTTATCTTTGTAAGCAAATGTGCCAAAATAAATTTTTGTCTACCCCACTTGACCTTCTCATTATCAAACAAAAACACTTGAGTTTAGCTTACTAAGTTTATTGTACTTCCCATTATTACTAGACTAACCAGAGAATTCTGGTCATTCAAATAAGATGCATATCTCATGAGAAAATAGTCCTTAAAATTGAGTTATAGGTTAAAATAACCATTGAATACTTGAAAGGAAAGGATTTCATCTTCATATAATAAAAGACATAATCAATTCTTCATGGGAGAAGACAAGAAAGGAAATTGCCAAAGTGAAAGCTACTTGTAAAACAAAGTCATCACAATGGAAGTGTTTGCTCAACAATCTGTATAAGACCCAAAGCCATGGCAAGTTTCCTACCAGTTTTAAAGAGAGCAAATTCCTATCTTCTTCTCCATCTGATACCAAGCTGAGCTGATGGAATATTAAAATGACCAGTCTCCCATCATTTCTATCCTGCCACAAGTTACTTACCCCTCAGATCTGCTAACTGGGCTGCTCAAAAGTATTATCCAACATAACCCAGTCAAAGTGAGCCAAGATCTGTCTCATTTTAATAGAGTTAGGGAACAAGTCCTAAGGAAAACTTATCCTTATATATTAAGTTGTGCACTATACAGGTGAGAAGTGAAATACTAAGTGTTCTGGAACAAGAGAAGCAAATAGATGGACCAAAACTACTGCCTTTCCATGCTAAGCTAAGAACAGTGCAACTGACTAGCAAAAGCCCTTGTCCTTTGAAAAGGCTGTCCCTTCCTTTTTTTCTCATGTTGGAAGTCCAAGCCATACTACATCACTAGCAAATTCAGTTGTTTCATCTCAATATATTTTGCATTCCCTACCCTATAAAGCAGTATGATTCAACAAGTTAAAATTCACGGTGGCCCTTTTGGGGAGTAATAACTTTGAACCCCAAAGCAGCTCCTACACTCTACAGCATGCAGCTTGTTTTAAGAAGTAAATCTAGAAACAGAGCAAAAGGACAAGCCTAAGACTTTGCAATTAAACAAAGATTTTTAAGTTATCCCCTAGATAAGGGTGAAACATTAGTAATTATTTTCAAGTATGCTTTGTCAAATAGTCTTCAAATCTGTGAAGACAGATGCAGTGTTGAAGCTTAGGTCCTAAAGAATGCTTATACAAACATTTTGATAGTAGCCTTGGCTGTTCTATCTTAACACTCTCAGCAGTTTTCAAAGCTGCAGACTGATCAGTGGTAAGTGTATTTATTACACATAAAATGTTTAACACATTGATGCAGAAGGTGGTAACACTAATAATATTTATCCAAAAGATTTCTTCAATGTTTTATATGTAACAAGTTTAATTGTTGTATTTCTTCCAATACATTATTCACAAAATCTACAAATTCTGCATAACAGCAAGCCAATATAACTACACTTACACTGAACTGCATAAGTCCAGATTCTGCTCTCAGCTATGTTTTCATATGCACAGTATTGCTGACACTTAAAACATTCAAGAGAAGTAAAATTATAGCTTCAGTTCTCCAGTTATCAACCAAGCTACTTCAGGCCTTAACAGAGCTCAGACAAACTGCAAGGTTGTATTCACTTAAAGTGTAATCAGCTTAGGCTGAGAGGCTGTCGACCTACAGTGAGCAGACAGTATGTAACCTCAAGATTAGTTTTTACAAATCCAGAAGAAATGCCATCTTATCCCAGTTTTACAGACAGCAGAGCTGTCCTTCACAGCCTGTCCAAGCAGGCTGGAGATACTAATTCTCATACTCTCCTGAGAACCCACTACCATGGAAAAAAATCTAAGGAGCAAATATGTGAACTGTAGTAGGTGACTAGGCTCTAATGCTTATGGGACATAAACTTCATTAGTCGAATGAAAACAGAATAACCTAGGCTGAAGGGACTTGCCAGCTAAAGACAAGCAGAATGGCATCATGGGAGGAAGATCAACTGATTGCTCTGTGGGCAGCAAAACTGACTGCTGGCCATCACCAGCAGTACTATTCCAGACCTTGCTCAAACCTCTTCTTCTGTCAAGCTATCAAGCCTTTATGCAGTTCTGGGCCAAACTAAAGGAACACTTGCCAGAAGGCAATGGTCTTGAAGAAGAAGTCGTATACTGATAGCTACCACCTACACAGACATAGAAACGAGGCCGCTAATGGGAGGGAGACAAGATAGCAGCTATTCCAGATGTGAACCTGGATAACAGAACGGAATTGGTTAACATACAAAAAGTGAAAGGTAGCTGAGATGAAAGTGAACAGAAGCATTCATTAAGATTTGCCAAATTTCAAAAGCCCCTAGAAGTAGTATCTAGGGCATAATGGATGTCCTAAAGGAGAGAAAACTCTTCCAAACAGCAATGCTTGCCAATATCAGATAAAAGTTATGCAAAACTACTATCTACACCACTTATCCTTCACAAATCATATTTTGCATGCTTGAAACTATGAATCATATTTGCAAATCTAATTAAGCATATTGTCAACTGTTCATTAAAAGAGGCAGCTGAGCTACCATTGTCAAGCATTCAATAATTTTAAACCTGAAAAGAATAATTTCAAGAATGTATTCACTTTTCCTTTCTGAACACTCCCTATGACCATCATTTAATTTAATTCATACCACAAATGGCAGAAATCTATTTGTTTCATTAAGACAAAGAGAACATTTACTAAGTACATGATTAAAAAAATTTAACATCTGACAAAAGTCTAAGGATTAAATTGTGCCTTAAATGCAAAATTTTTATTGCTGAACACTTGAAGCTACTTTACTGAAATAACTTCATCTCTTTAATTGGAGACAAATCTACAACAAAGCACAATTTATCTCTAAATAACTTATTACAGAGGTCACTTGGTGATGGCAGTCCATATTCTCTAAGGTAAGTTTTAAAGAGTATGAACATTAACTTAACTTACTAGAGGGTGAGAGAGAAAAGACTTGCAGAAGGAATTTTCTACAGTAAACGAGCTGTTAAGCAGCCACAGCTCTAGCTGCAATGACAAATCACAAAGTTCAGGACTGCTAAATTTCAAGTTTGGCTGCAATTCTACTTCTAAAAGGAAAAAAAAAATATATGAGAGGAGGGACATAGAACACCTGTTGCTGGAACATTTAATAAGCTCTCTTGCTTATTCATACAGCACTACCTATCACAACTGTGATAAGACAACATCCAAATAACGAAAACAATATTATCCGTTTCCTCTTCCTCCTTTGTTTTAATATAGAAGTCAACTGATATTTTGGAATTATATAAACAAGGCGTTATGTTTTAAAACACAGGGTATTTTTTTAGGTCCCTCTGTACAGGTGTATTTCCACAGAGGAGAATAATTTTTAAAGTCTCTCATTTTGAAAATGTTCTTTCACTTTTAGGAAATGCATTACTGTTGGCATTTCCATTACTATAAACTTCAAAGCAGTTCCATAGACATGCTCAAAATACTGCTGATAAATTGACCAAATAAGCCGGAATAACAGGGTAAAGGCATTATAAAAAAGAAAATCACGTTGATCACACACTGTATCTGAGCCTTATCAAAACTGCCAAAGAGTACATGCAAATTAAAAGGGATTGATCTTTCAGGAATAGCTGTGGGATATTTAAAGTTCTGGCCAACATACAGCCATAAAAAAAGAAGACAGCCTGCATACAAAGAAAGTTTAAATCAAGTTATTATCAGTACTGAAAAGAGCTTTGCACTTAGGCTTTAAAAGCAGTGAAAGGTTGGTATGAATTAACAACAGCCAAATTAGTGAAAATTGAAGTAATTTTCTCTCACCCTAACGTGTGTTACTGGGGAAAAGAGACCAACCCCCACCCAGCTACAACCTACTTTCAGGCAGTTGTAGAGGGTGATAATGTCTCCCCTTAGCCTCCACTTCTCCAAACTACGCAACCCCAGTTCCTTCAGCCACTCCTCATAAGACTTGTGCTCCAGACCCCACATCAGCCTCATTGCCTTTCTCTGGACATGCTCCAGTGCCTCAAAGTCCTTCTTGTACAGGGGAAGGATCACTTCCTTGGTCTTGCTGGCCACACTTTCTGATACAAGCCAGGATCCCATTGGCCATCTTGGCCACCTGGGAACACTGCTGGCTTGTATTCAGTTGGCTGTCCACCAGGACCCTCAAATCCCCTCTGTGCCAAGCAGCTTTCCAGCCACTCTTCTCCAAGCCTGTTAGTGCTGCATGGGGTTCTTGTGACACAAGCACAGGACCCGGCACTTGGCCTTGTTGAACCTCATACAATTGGCTGCAGCCCATCAATCCAGCCTATCCAGGTCCCTCTGCAGAGCCTTCCTACCCTCAGGCAGATCAACACTCCTGCCCAACTTGGTGTCATCTGCAAATTTACTGAGAGTGCACTCAATCCTCTTGTCCAAGTTGTTGATAAAGATGTTTAATAGAACTGGCCCTAACACTGAGCCCTGGGGAAGACCACTTGTGACCGGTCTCCAACTGGATTTAACTCCATTCACCACCCTTTAGGTCCAGCCACCCAGCCAGCTTTTTAACCAGCAAAAAGTACACCTGTCCAGGCCGTGGACAGCCAGTTTCTTCAGCAGAATGCTGTGGGAAATGGTGTCAAAGGCTTTACTGAAGTCCAGGTATACTACATCTGCAGCCTTCCCTTATCTAGCAGATTGTCATAGAAGGAGATCTGGTTAGTCAAGTAGGATCTGCCTTTCATAAACCCACATTGACTGGGCCTGACCTTCTGGTTGTCCTGGACATGCTGTGTGGTGGCATTCAAGATGTGTTGTTAGCATTCACAATGATCTGCGATGATTGCTTACAGAACTGACAAATTTCTTCTTTCCTTCTGCAACTAGAATTTAACAAACTCTGCACAATGTACAAAAGCCCATGAAAAATTACTATTCTTCTCTAATTCAAGAATAATAAAACTGTTTAAAAATCAAGTAAGTTTTTTTTAGAAATACTATTATAACACGAAAAGTAGTAGAACGTTATTATACATTTTAGCAAGCCATGATCTGGAATATTTTCAAGAAAAACAAAACGAATTGAGTTACTGTAAGTCGTATGTATTCACTAACAATCACATAAGAGTAGACACTAACTTATACAAGTTAACAAGAGGCATTTTGAGACTTGTTCTGTAACTGCTGGGTCTAGGGTCTGGCTTATTCCAGTGTGCAAGCTGACCAGCTTCCACTGCTCTCATACAGGGGTCAGAAGGAACTGTGCCTTCTTATGTAGTCTTTTCTGAGTTCAACATTGTGTCCTAGAACAGTCATACAAAACACACTGAGGCTCCCTGCTGGTAACCCATATGTCTGCAGTCTGAAGTAATACATTTACAAATAGCCTAATAGTCCCAAATTAGAATCCATTATAGCCAAAATCTCCTTATAGAATTAATTTTTTTTAAAATGTAGAGCAAGTCTCAATGTCATTAGTAAATCACAAGAAACTTTCAAAATATTTATTTTATGGTAGCAATTCTAAAAGCCTTCATTTTAATTACTACTAAAGCCTTAATCACCTTGAATCAAAAGAAACTGAGTGCAAAGAAAGCACTATCCCCAAGTAAGAATTTGAGCTATAACACATTAACAAAAAGAAAAATAAATCTATTTTAAATATTTCTAAAGCATTCATTTAAAACATATTTAAAATGTGCTATTTTCCTTTGATTTCACAAGTCTACTTGCAGAAGTTTGCTTTTAAACATCTTTATACATCATGAAAATACCTCCTTTCAACATACCAACCAGAAAATACAGCCTCTTTCCTTAATTTTTGAACTGTATGCAAATGACAATCATTCCACCAGAGACAGAACGTAAATGCTACTGCTGTCAGACACAATCCACAATTTGTAAACACTTCTAACATTTAGTTTATGAATTACTCATTTATCTAGAGTTGGTGCAAATATTATCTAGAAGCACAGTGTTTAGTGTTTAAGAGTATATTAACATCCCTCAGGTGCTCTCCTGTGCCCTCTTTTTCTTCAGGCTCAGACATTACCATTCACCATGCCACAAGGAGAATGACATGTGCTTCAACTGTTGCTTTCATCAGCTTTCAAACTCATACACAATAAACTGAAAATCCTTATGCCTTTTCTTGCAAGCACCTTTAAAAACAAGTGTTGGTTCTAGCAACCAGACCTTCTAGTACACAGAAGCTCTCCACAAGAAATAATAATCAAATGAGTGGCGCAGTCTCTGTTTAAGAGCTAATACTGCATTTAGAAGCCTTGCTTTAGTGTTCCATGTGATGACCTCCCCTCTTACTTTGGTAAGAAAAATACTCTGAGATTACTGTAACAAAGCAAACTTACAGCAGCTATTTTTCCTAATTCAAAAATTAGTATCACCATTTATTTTATCACCAAACACAGCACAACCAGCCAGTCAAAGGAGAGAAGCGTCCCGCTGTATTTGGCATTGATGTGGCATCACCTAGAGAGCTGTGTGCAGTTCCGGGCCCTACTGTTTAAGAAGGATGTGAAAGTCCTTGAATGTGCCCATAGGAGGGCACCAAAGCTGGAGGAAGGGCTGGAAGGCATGAACTGTGAGAAGCAGCTGAGGACCCTGGGTTAGTCTGGTTTGGAGAAAAGGAGACTGAGGTGCAACCCCATTGCTCTCTGCAGCTTTCTGAGGGGGCTAAGTGGAGAGAGAGATACTGAGCTCTTCTCCCTGGGATACAGCAACAGGATGCATGGGAATGGTTCAAAGCTCCGTGAGAGGACGTTCAGACATTAGGAAGCATTTCTTTACCGAGAGGGTGGTCAGACACTGGAAGAGGCTTCTGAGAGAGGTGGTCAGTACCCCAAGCCTGTCAGTGTTTAAGAGGCATTTGGACAGTGCCCTTAACAACATATTTGAACTTATGGCCAGCCCTGAAGTGGTCAGGCAGTTGGACTAGGTGATCGTTGCAGGTTTCTTCCAACTGGAACTATTCTATTCTAGTTTACAGCTCCAGTCTTAAGATGAATTACTGATTAAACTTTGGAGACTTTATAGTTTCTGTTATTATTAAATTTCACAGATGGAATACTGTCTTTAACATTTAAGTCCTGTGTTGCACGTTTAACAATCCAAATTGTTTCTTTTCACATGACATGTCCAAATCCTGGAAAGACCTGTCACTAGCATGAAACAAAATGAAATGGGTTTAAAATACTTTTCCTGTAATGTCAGCCATGTAGTGTCTCTGAAAATGCAATTATGTAGCCATTTATAGTAGTGTTTGTAGTGTAAAGTCTGGACTTTACTCACTTGACCAGACCGTTTTAATTCACAGCAGTTCAAAAATGACGGATGCACTGAAGCCATATTTGGTATATTAGTTAGGCACCTGCTTAGACATGACAAAATTAGACAATCTTCATAATTTATTTTGGTTTTTAATAATTTAATTTGTTTTTCACTATCTACAAATGATTAAACCTAATTAAGCAGCTTACTAATGCCTAAGTACATGCAAAAAAGCAACAAACTTTTAAAAGTATCTATTGTAACACTTAATAAATATTTCTACTATGGAAGTAAAACCTTTCTGTCTACAAACTGAAAAACATATAGTTGGCTTAACTTGTATGTATTTTTACAACTGAACTGCTCTACAAAGCATATTGTAGTATTCAGGTTTTTTTTAATTATGCCACAGTCTTATCAGAAATTGTGAATTTTCCCATTAAAATAATTTTTTTTCCATGTACCTGTGTGTTAAACCAGCAAGTAGGTCCCTTCCTGGAAAAAAAACCCTTTAAAGTAACTGGTAATCAGAGTCTTCTGTTTACCACTGACCACACTACAGATACACCAATGAGGCAATCTAGTCTTTCAACTCACTATCACTCTGGAGTAAAGGAGACTGCATATTTGAAACATCAGTTCAAAAACCATTCATGATCTTCCTACTGACAGTTGCAGTAATTATATTAATTAATGCAATTGCCACAGTGACATTTTGCAGTTTGATTCTAACCACAAAGATCAAGACTGACATCACAAAATCATTTCTAACAGTCTCTTTGATGCTTGTCAAACAACATCTATCAGTATTCAGTTAAACTTAACATAAAACTTGCAACTTCCAATTGAAATATTGTGTCTTCCCAGCTGATTAGGTGAGTCTCTACAGTGAAATGAATCTGCTCTGAAGATATACTGGGTAAAGTTAAATATATTTAAGAATTTTTGTAAAAACCAACAACTTTCATGGAATATCGCCAAAAGTAATTTTAAATTACAAACCTACAATAATACAGACAAAATACATCTACAGCACAAACAAATAACATTTTTGCTTCCAAATCTCACCTAATATTATCCAGAGCACTTGCTCACTATTTAAAAGGATTATATTTAGAGCAAACTAGGGCACATTAAAACACTAAAGCCAAACAAGCCTCACAAGAAGCTTAAAGACAGACCTCAATACTCACCCATCATTAGAACATGTCAAAAACTCTTCCTTTATTTTTGGATGCCAACAGCCTGAATTGAGCATTGCTGTGTGACCCTAAGAAAATAAATACAAAGAGGTCTTACAAGATTTTCTAAGATGTCTTACAAGGTTTTTATATATTTTATTCCAAATTCTTCAAGTGGAATAACATGAAATTCGAGGGCAGAATCAGAACCTTCTGATGACAGCAATGGCTAACTGATATCACAATAATTTAACAAATTTTATGCACTCTCATCCATTTTATTCTTGCTTGTTTCATTTTCAAATTATGAAATGCTGCCATTCTTCTAATTATATTTCTTTTCTTCCAGAAAATGGCATGGAATCATACTTCCCATTTTTCTCTTGGGAGAATCGTAAGGCAGAGAAAGGATAAAACAATAGGCCTCAATATCGTGTCACGCAAATTGTTCCAAGCTACCCAAAAAGAACAGAAATGGGAAGTGCTGGGGTGACACAACATACATACTCAGTGCCAAACTACACTAGCCAAAAACCTTGTTGGAGAAAACTGAGGAAACAGAATTCCAGAGTCCAGACCAATTTAACATCAGGTGAGTTTTTTTGTAAAAGATTTTAAGTTGCAAATTGAGAAGTCAGCCCTGTTTCTTTATGATGGAAAAAACACAAGGTAAGGATTTTATCCAAAGTAAGCAATTGCCATTATAGTGACTATGAATATAAAATGTCTTTGTCCAGCTGGCTTTACTTCTTTGAAGTACAGGCACATGCTCATTTACTACATTCAAAGAGAAATTTGGAAGCTACTCCTGCAACGTTGGAATTATTTTGGTTTGCTTTAAGCACAAATATGGAGAGAAATACTGAAAAGTTAATGGGGCAATATAACAAATATTTTAGCATTTTGACTGTTGGACCACAATACTCTGGAATTCCAGAAGTTTACAAGAGAAAGAAAATCTGAATTATTTTTAAGTAAACAAGAACTAAAGCAGATGTTACTATTTCATGGTTTTATATACGTATCACTTGCCAAAAGAAATAGTCATCTGACAAGAACAGGTTTAGGCAAAGCAGCATTTAGCCTAGTTATCTGGCAACATGCTTTACAAGCAATAAATAAATGAACTTTATTATCAGTTTGAGCAGTAGATTTTATCACTACTTTTTAGACTTAAGCTATTTAAAAAACTGACCTGAATTTAAATCACCTATGTAAACAGAATCCTTGTCTGATATAGTTCGTGGAAATAGGAAGGCAAAGTGGTCAAAACCCAAGCAACTGCTGTTAAAATACTTCAAAACTATGCATCAGCCCTTCCCTATTTGCGTTTTTAAGTACCACTGCAAAGGTACACACTGTTACTTACTAATCTTACACTCACAGCATGTGAGTAACAGTAACAACAACCTCCAACCCCTGCACTGAAAGAAGTAAATTGTATCAGCAAAAGAACAGAGTAGAAGAAAGCAAGAGACTAGGTCAGATGAATAGTTTCTAAGGATTTTTTTTTCTTTTGGTTGGTTGGACAAGGGTATAGGCGAAGCTGACAATTTTTACAAGATACACTTTTAAATAGATGAATTTTTCATAGCGTCAAAGAAACAGTGGTTTGAAGAAAACTTCAAGTTCACCCAGGTCAACCTCCCACTCAAAGCCAGATTACAGCCAACACCAGATCAAGTCAGCCATGGCTTTTTCTAGCTGAGTCTTGAAAACCTCCGTAAATGGAAGTTCCACGATTTTCAGCATGTATCAATACACAGGAATATTGCATCCCAGAGAGGCTTTGCATTCTTCTCTACTGAACTTTATGAGGTTTCTTGTTAACAGCAAAAATATACTATGGAGTATGTCTTCTGGCATTCAATTAATTCCAGACTTTACCTTTGTGTTTGTCATATCCACAATATATTGGTCTCCTTTTATGCACTCCATCACTGGGAAGCCATCTCTGTCAAGAACTTTTGCCTGAGAGTTACCAGAGACAACGAGAATGACATCTCCTGTGCTGCTATATTGTAGAGATTTGATTTGATGACTAAAGAGAAAAAAAGAGAAAGAAAGAAAACACTTCCATTAACTTCAGTTCCTATAAGAATACACTAAAACAAAAGCATCAATGGTGCAAAAACATATTGCATAAGTAGACCCATGTACAATCCTACACCAAAAAGGTGGGAAAAAAAAATCTGAGATTAATGGATTCTTATTCCTCTATATGTGCGCTCATGTTACATTTCCTTCTTCAACCACCCAGCACATAAAACAGTATTATTTACAAAGCTGGCACCTAAAATGTTATTTCTGGCTCTTATAACTCCAAGCGAAAAGCAGTGTGTCAGATTCAGCTTTTCAGAAGTGAAAGTTCTTTTTCATCTTCTCAAAAGCAACATGTGGATTTTACAATAATCTATAAATTCCTGTGAAAGGATGTTGTAGTCCTACATAAAACTTCACTGTACATTGTACACCAGGAAGTCAATTGTATGTCAGCATTCTTTCATCTTTTTCTATGTCCAGGGCTACAGTTTCATCAGAATCTTAGATATAGTTAAACATACCATCAACTCAGGAAAAATAACCATAGATATAATCTGCCTAGTCTACTATTTGGTATAAAGGTTTTCTTAAATACATCTTCTACTGATTAGGAAAACTTGGGAAAGAAATCATGGAATAATGCCAAGACAAGAATTTAAAGACGTTAACTTCAAGTGGGAAGATGGCAGACGAGCGAGATGTCCATTTTCACATGAGCAAAGCTCATGGCAGTTGCTGTCTGAGGCAGATAGCCCTTTGATCCACTACCAGGCCAATACAAGGATGCCACAGAATGCAAAGCAGTCTATCTACTTCACACCTGCCACAGTGTATATCCTGGCACATAACCAGAATATGCAGAATAACTGTACTTTATATTAATGCTCCAACTCTGCAACTAAATTAACCCCAAATTAAGGACTGGAATGTATTTGCCAGCTACCCTTGGATTCCCACAGCATGGAAACTGTCCTCAAAAGAGTATCTTCCTTTTGGCAAAGAACATAACCATGTGCATTCAAATCCCAGGAACTGTAAATTTAAAATTAACACACAGATGACCAACAAAATTGCAACTTGAAACAATGACTTAACATTTCACATTGTTGTGGTTTATACAGTTGCTTTATCACCCTAAGCCTCCTCCCCACCTGAGGAGGGGGATCAGGAAAAGGAAATTAAACCAATATTAATAACAATATTAATACAAAGTATACAGTTATACTCAGCCAATATTGTGGTGGAGTAGGCCTCAGCATTAGAACAGTAAACAGGTCCCTTTTGAGATGACAGCCACAGAAAAGGGAAAGAAGAAGAAGGAGCAAGAGGAAGGCAAGAGGGCCATCCCCAGCAAACTCTTAAATTTATAGTGAATGTGACCTTTATGGTATGGAATAATTATTAATTGGTCAGCCTGGGTCATCTGCCCTGGCTTTCATTCCCCCCAGCCTCTGCACCTGTTTATCTCAAGACTGCTGAAGACCTTGAGCACTATTGCAACCTCCGTACCTGCATTAGCTGAAAAAATACTTACTTTGTTCCGATAAAACAAGAGTGTGATAGTCCTTACAAAATCAGTTTCCTCAACTGAAAAATGACTCTAAAGTTCTGTACCAGTAAACCAGGACACACATCTTATATGGTACTGACTTCATTACTGTCTCAGCAGTAGCTATTATCTGTTAAACCTGTCCTCAAACTATGAGTTACTACACAAAACACATAAAACATCATAATACATATTCCGAAAGTTCTGCACCGACTATAGTAATGTAAACTAAGCATAAGTTTCTCATTCAAAAAATGTTTGGCAAATCTTATTACATTATGATTCAAAAGCCAAAAATTGCTTCAAGCACCCTATTATGTAATACAGACTAGCAGCCAAATTGGCTGAAGTATTATAAACTCTGATTTTTAGTAGAAAGGAGACACTCAAATCTGGGAATTTCCGAAACAGATCACAGGCAATGTCTGAAAAAGCATCATGAGCCTCAAGAGCAAAAATGGATATTTGCTCAGAAGCAGGGAAAAGAAGGCCAGCTGCATTAAGCTCTGTGGAAACACTGAAAAAAATAAAAAGAAACCCACAAGTCAAACAGTATCTAAACTCTAGTAGATTCTCTGCAGACAGTTGACAAATATATACTAAAGAATGCATCAAATACAGCTTCAGAACAACAATGAATTCTTAAGAATTCCACAGACTCATGTTTTGCACTTTTTGCTGTTGAAAGGTGAGAACCAAAACCAAACATTTAAAAACTACATTAAAAGATTATCTTTGTCTGATGCATGCCTCATACATGAAGAGGATTTGGCCACCAGATACGATCAAACAATTGCCCAGAAGTAAGATGTGATTTCTCAGAGAATTCACAGTATGTAAGGGCCCAGAGTCTTCCAAGACAGTTGTTTAAGACACCGAAGTAATGAAATTAAAACTACAGACGTGAATACTGCTAAAGTGGCACTGTTCATAATTTGACCAATACTGTCTCATTGCTTCTTTGTGGTTCTGTATTGGTGCGCTTGAACAAACTTTGTTTTCTTGAAGCTTCTTCTAACAAGGAAAAGCACCTAATTTTACAGCACCTTGCACAATGGCAACATTAATAATTCATCAAATCAGTTGTGAAAAAAAAACTGCGTGAGAGAAAAGATTTCCACAACCTTTATCTGAAAGAAAAAAAAAAACAAAACACAACAAACAAACCACAAAACTCAAACCTTTGTGACTGTGGAACACTACTTTTATAATTGTGTCCAGAATTTGGTTCTATGAGCAGAGTATTTGCACAGCCCCACAAGTTACTGCTTTTCAGATGTTTATTGGAGTACGAGCAAGAATGAGGCTCTGCAGAGGCAGTTCTTACAGAAAACATTTTTGGTTCTTATTAATGTTGAAGCAAAGGTCTTGGGAAACTTACAAAAACAGTTCCCTTTAATAGCATTAATCCAAGACATTTTGGTTTAAAGCTGCCAAATGTACTTGATACTTTCTGCTAGGACCTGCAGAACTGAGGTACACGGGTAGAATCGTGACACATAACACAGCTTTGTCTTACTCTTGTCTTCACCTTTAACTCTGAGGTGTGGTTTGAAGGTACTAGTCTCTTGTCCGATGCTTTTTTTTCTTCTTACATCCCAAATCCAAGGAGAAATTAACAGAGTAACCTGATATTATGTTACAAAATGGAGCCTGGACAATATAGAACTGTCCTCATGTTTTTTATTCTTAAAACTAAATCAAATTTATGGCTCCAGAACTGGACTTTTGCTACACCTAAAGCTTCCACATCAGAACTCCTCAGAATTCTTTGAAATTAAGGTCTCTGAATGCTAATAATACTTGCAACAAATTCCATAGTGAAAGCACAATGTGAGAATATATTACACCTAGGCATAGGTTATATACTATTCCACACAACGCGCACCAGCTTGCCTCAATGTCAGCATGAAATACCTTTTTCTTGAGTTTGGATCTTTTTACCAGACAGAGCTATAGTTCCAGTTTTATGTTTACAAAAAGATACAGAATGGGTATTTAAACAATATATTTTTAAAAGCCCAAAATTAATTAGTACATGAGACACCAGTTGATTCTACTTTTACTATTACTTTATATTTATATTTTTATGTATTTCATTTCTACTTCAATATAATCAAACAAGAAAGTACATTTCACCAAGAACATTCATATAGAAATACTTATGAGACACTTATAATACACTAAATGAACAGTGTCAGGGATAACAAGCACTTCTAGCTTGTATTTTATCATTATTTTTTGCTAAAAGGAGGTTACGAATGTACTCGCAAGCTGTTCTCCTTGAAATGGGGCATTAACATATGCTGCACTTACAGGTTTTATGCTATATTTATATTTTATACCATTATTACCAAGTACTACTAAATTTGAATGTAGTCCACTCAGTTTGGAAATGCTTGAGTTAAAGTAATCTCCTACTGTGGGAATAAAGACTCTCAGCTCGCTCTTAGTGCTCAGTTACAACAGAGACGAAAATACTATTTGTATCCTGCTAACTAACTGCATAAGTGAAACTTATGCCAGAAAAGTCTGAATGTGACTTAATGTTTGTAGCATTTCCTTTATTTCTTCATTTATTCTAAAGTAGCATGTTTACTAAGTTATGTTTTCAAAGTAAATGTGCCATTCATCAGTTTATTGTAACAAGGTAAGTCTGTCAAAGAGATCTGAACTGCATAACAAATCAAAGCACACACTGGATTTTCTTGATTTTTCACCATTTAGAACATCAGTATATCCCTTTGTATTTGGCTCCTTTTTAGGCTAACAGCCCCAATTTTTTCTCATCTGTCATTATCTATATTCTTGGCACATCTATAATTAGTCACACACATTCTAACTTTCCAAATTGACCAGAATTCAGCTGCAGCTTTATAAAGACAATACTGATTTAAAATAGACATTCCAAGGACTACTTGCTGTGCATAATAAATTTCAATCCCCTTTTTAAGCAGACCAAAATATCTTGAAGTGCACCACATTAGTTAAGATACTAGAAAGCACCTTGCTAGAACAACTGTATTATTAATTTACAAATATGTTTATCTGACAGTTCACCGTGCATGAGACATGCGCTTCTTTTGAAGAAGTTCTGTACTCCAATTCTCTGGAAAAAGTAAATTAACTCTGTACGTGTACCTGCTGAATTACAAATGAACAGTATGGCTAGCATGGAAATCACTCTCTAAAAAATGCCTCCTGTATTTTTTTTAAATTTACACACATAAAAATATATACGTAAGTAAATCTACAGCTATTTTTTTTCTTTAGAACACACAATAAACTTATAGCTACCTAGTGTACATTAAGAAAAAAGTATAAATTATCAGTGCAATGCAAAAGGACCAGTGCTTCCAGAAACAAAGTTGAACGAAAATAAGACAGCCCCCCACTCAGAAACCCCGGCAGCAACTACAGAGATTCTCCACAGAGAGATCAACTTTATTCTTCATTAATTTTATATAAGCAGAGTACATATGTAAAGTGTATTTAATTAATTTCAATTACTATTAAGAAAGTCAACCTGTCACTTTGAAAAGTTCATAATCTACTGACCAATACACTATTAACATTTTTATTTGCAAATTCAACTGCAGCATTTTAAAAGGGGAAAATACACAAGCCATTGGAAGAAGCATGGAAAAGACATAGGCAGACAAATTCCTAGGTTCACATTCCATTTACCCCAAAGAGTATGATGGGATATAAAAGTCTTTTAGACAAGCTATCTTACAAGGCTATTAGGAGCTTAAAGTAGGTCTTAGGTGAAAAAGGCAGTTTTCATACCCACCATTCACAAGGCTGGAGTGAACGAAAAGCTTGGAGAGAAGCATCCATTCCAGCAAAATCCCAAAATTTAACATCGTAGTCATATCCACCAGTTAT
>NW_010169816.1:0-4471 GCF_000695765.1 Mesitornis unicolor
AGGTTTCTGCCTCCAGAACCTCACCAGAAAAAGCAATAATCCCCAGGAAATTTCAGAGCAATCCCTAAACCGGAGCGGGCAGAGACTCCCAAGGTGTTGATCCAGCGGTTGTCGTAGCTCTCCCATCTCTTTAACTCCTCTGTAATCCCCCGGTGCCATCAGTGGTCGCAGCGGCGGTCGCCTGTCACCCCGCAGGGCTTTTCCCTGCAGCTCCATGGGTGTGCAGCAGCCACGTCCCCTTGTGCTTTTCCCACCTCGTCAGCAGCCCGTTTGATGTTTTATCTGATAGAAATGTAATTATCTATATATTTCTATCTGATATAATTTATCTGCTCAGGCCTCCCGAGATGAGTTATTCCTTTCCGCATCTGTAGCTCGTGCTAAAGCCTCGTTTTTCAAACTAACAACTCCTTTTTTGTGTGTGTGTAGAGCAGGGATCACTTAAGATCTTTTTCCCTGACCTGGCCACCATCTGGTGCTGCACATCCCGGTGCTGCTGGGAGGAACTGGGAGGAACTGGGAGGATGTGGGGAGAGCAGCGCTGGTCTCCAGAGCTGACGTTGAGCCATGGAGCCGTACCCTACATCAATACCAAAACACACCTGAAAGAACCCTAAGTTTTGGGAGAAAAACCCCCAAATTATCTGCTCAGAAATGTGGGGTGCTCCTCAGTTCCCAGGTATCTCTGTAGTGAGGAAAACATCTGGAGCTGCAGGGGTCAGAGGGAAGAGGCTGCTCTGAATTAAGGGACAGGTTCAGGTTAATCCTCCTCAGACAGGAAATAAATATAAAACAAAGTCATAAAATAAAGGAGGGAAGGCGGATGAATGGATCGATGGGTTTTGTGGCCAGAAGGGGCTTTTATTCGTGAGTTTTAATGCCGCGAATCCCCTGAATTTGTGGGAAGATGCTCTCGTTGTGGTCCCGCTGCCCCCTGCGCTCGCCCTCCGTGCAACGCCCATGCAAAGCTGCAGGAGAAAACACATCAGTACCCTAAAAATGGCCATTTTTGTGTGTCAAGAGTCACCAAAAACCTGCAGACTGCCTTTTTTTACCGCTCCCGTTCCAATCCTGCTTGATTTCCATGCACCAATTTACCCGTTTGGATCCCACCACAGGATCCCCGACGGTACCGGGCACTCACTGACCAAAACCACGG
Source organism: Mesitornis unicolor (assembly GCF_000695765.1). Lineage (NCBI taxonomy): Eukaryota > Metazoa > Chordata > Aves > Mesitornithiformes > Mesitornithidae > Mesitornis > Mesitornis unicolor. The sequence continues at coordinate 1,160 of NW_010169816.1, forward strand.
CGTTTTACCCCTCAGGCTGCCACATTTGGGTCTCTATGGCAGCAGATTTGGGGCACCCATGGGTCTGAACCTACCCCATAGCCAGGTTATCCATGGGTTGACATCCATGGCGTGTGCCCGTGGCACCCAAAACCATTTCAGACAGGAGCCGTTTAATGAGAACAGAGCCGACATCACCTTCGCCGTCCCGTTGTGTCTCGTTCCCTTTGGTATTTCTATAATTTGCCCCGTTCCCATCTTCCCCTGGGTCCGTTGTGTCTTTTGTGTGCGTTTCCAAGCCATAATTAACCTCTTCCTCTTTCTCTCTCCACCTTTTCCTGCCCACGTTTCTAGGAAGAAGAGCAAAAGCAGGCAGTAAGTTGACTTCAGCTCGCAGCCGATCTCCCTCCGTGTTTCCTTCTGCATGCAAACCCTTTGCTGTTAATTGCCTTGTATGCAAATCAGCCATGGGAAAAGTGTGTGGGGGGGGCTTTCTGATTCCTAAATTCAGAAGCTGCCAGCAGAGCATGTTGCTGTGTATGGCCTCAAAGCTCTCCCCCTCCTTTGCAAATGAAGTTTCCTCGCCGCGGCGCGCAACCGGTGGCCGTTTTCATTGGGTTGTGCATGATCAACCGGGGGCCTGGAAATGCGGATTCCCAGCTGCCTTCATGACTTGTTTTGCTGGAGATCCCTGTTTTTTTTTGGGAAAAAGCTCAGAAAAAGCCTTCTTGTCTCTTCAGGAACCCTTTAATTTACCTCCTCGCCGCATACAAGCCCATGCGTGAAAACCAATTAATGACTTTAACATTCTGGGCACGTATCGGTCACGATTCGGTCTCCTTGGATCGCTCCCCGTGTGCTCATTGCAGATGGGATGAGGGAACCAACAGGAGACAAGAACGCGGTCGCTTCGGTTCTGGTTTATCCCTGCCCTGCGTTAACGTCGGGATCCACTGCAGAGGGAGCCCTTTGGCTTCTCTCTGCGGTCGCCAGATGCTCGGCGCAAATATTTTGGCATTTTCCACGCCGTTTTCTGGATACACAAAGGTTTCCTCGAGATTAATCCCGCGTTTCGTGTCGCTGGGGGGTTTTCACGTGGTGGTTGTCAGATACCCGAGTGGGATATTCGATAGGTGAGCTGGAAATCGCAGTGAGTTATGTTTTCGGTGAGGAAATGCGTATTTTTTTGGGTAGCTTCTGCGAACGCTTCGGTGCCAATGTGCAAATAAGGGGCTCCTGGGGACTCCTGGAGGCCTCGTGCCCAAAAATCCCGTCAGCGCTTGCATAGGAAGGTGCTGCTAAGTGCGCGTCTTTGCTGCCAGAGCCCGGTTCCTCTCCCATCAGTGCTGCCCGTGAGGGTTCATGTGGCTCCTTGCAGCCATCCCTTGGCTCCTGCAGGGACAGACCTGCAAGGGGTTTAATTTGGGAAGGGAAACACCAGGACGGCACCGTCCCCGTCCTCCAGTTTCCCACGGTGCGAGCGCGGTGCTAATGCCTCTTACCGAGCATCGCTGCTCGCAGTGATCATCTGCGTGGAAATGCAGCATTATTTGAGCGTGTTTTTCCTATGCTGTGATGCTCCTCTTGCTTACAGACAAGGACAAAGAGCAAATATGAGATCAGAGGAAGGATTTGCCCCGGTTTTTAGCTTCTTTCCCTGGCAGACCGTGTCGGTAGCAGTACAGAGAGCCAAAGCTGAATGCTGAAATGACATCACCTCTTGGACGTCGTGTCCGGGCCCTGTGTTCTGCTGCAGTGTGTGGTGAAGGAGCCAAAAGGGATTTGGAAGTCGAGGGGGCAGATTTTGGCCAACCGAAGGACACGTTGCTGATCTGTAGGAGCTGAAACTTCGCATCCTTACGTACGCATGGGCTGAAGTAGCTTTGAAATGCTCCCCTCGTAGCTATAAAGGAAATCTGGTTTGCTGTGTGCTTGTCCACATTGGGAACCTCCCGTTTCGCTCTGCTGCTGAAGCTGCAGGTCCCGTTCTGCCTCCTGCAGCAGCCGAATGATGGGGAGCAATGAGGGAGCTGGGGGGTTCAAGTGGAGAAGAGGAGCTGAGGGGAGCCCTTATCCCCTCTGCAGCTCCTGGAAGGAGGAGGTAGCCAGGGGGGATCGGGTTCTGCTCCCAAAAAGCAATGGGATGAGGGGAGATGGCCTCAAGTTGTGCCAGGGGAGTGTTTAGGTTGGACCCCCAAAGGGTTCTGAGGGACTGGCAGAGGCTGCCCAGGGCAGTGGTGGAGTCCCCATCCCTGGAGGGGCTCAGTGTGGCACCTGGGGACGTGGTTTGGTGGTGGACAGGGCATGGTTGGACTCTATGATCTCAAAGGGCTTTTCCAACCCAAGCGAGTCCGTGATTCCCCACATTGCCCGAAGGATTTACAGCGATGGTGAAAGAGGATCAGGTTCTTGGCTGTGTTTCTTGGCAAGCTAAATCGTCTTCCTGAACAGAACCCGTCTCGTCCTTCCTGCATTGAAGCAGACAACGTGCGCCGTACGCCGCAATTGAGGGTGCCCGGGGCAGTGTGGCCATATTAAGAGGTTTGACCCTAATATTTGTAGGAAATCCAATAACTTCAGTGCCCCATCTTCAGATTTGGGACCTTTCTGGGCTGTCTTTCCCTTTGCACGATTGCCCCATGGAGTCAATGGGGCCCATCCCGGTCACACCCTTAAGGAACAGCACATTATATAGGGATATTATTGCAGCCATGGAGAATCACACCACATGGCATTCATAGCCCACCACGCCGTGCTCTACGACTGCTAAGATTGCTGTGTCCCAGCTAGTAAAGATCTTTGCCAGCCTAGATCCTAATTTACAACAGGGCCATTTCCACGTCGCAGCTGGTGAGAGGCTGCGGGAATCTGCTAAATATTAAAACCCCTTTGTTTCTCAGTCAGAGGAGCAGGGCTTGGAGCTGCCCCGCTCCGTGTTCAGGACGTCAGAGGCTGAACACCCCTGCTCCGTGTCTTTGGCGCCTGGGACAGTTCAGACAGCAGCTCCAGAGCAACGTGGAGCGCTCGTACTCCAACACATGGGAGTGTTTAAGCGCTGGGATGGAAATCTTCTTTCAGAGGATGGTGGGAACCACGCGACGTAGCAGAGCAAATTTGGCTCGTGAATTCTGAAGTTATGTTACCAATCAGAAAATTAGACATTCTCTCACCCAAGAATCCTCGTGAAGTCATGGAAATCGAGATGGGGTTGCTCCTGAACTGGAAAGGGAGTCGAGGTTCCCGTTTCCCTGCTGTTGTTCAGATCATTTGGAGGAGGTAGAGGATACCTTTCACAGATCCCGGAATGTCAGGAGTTGAAGGGACCTGGAAAGC
>NW_010169817.1:0-453 GCF_000695765.1 Mesitornis unicolor
GAGGAACCACGGAAAGACACAGCTGTTCAGGTCACAGGCTGCAGGGAGTGCTAGATGCTTTCTCTAGAAACAGGTGGCAGCTACGAGAACTGCTGCATGCATTGTGAACAGGTGGATGACCTGCTCAGCTTGGTGGTGGAGCTATGAGAGGAAGTTGAAAGGTTAAGGAGCATCAGAGGGGCAGAACAGGCTCTGCCCTCCTTGAAACAAAAATGGGAGCATTCAATGGTAAGTACACAGGATCAGGAGGCCCTTGTGTCCTGCTCCTGTCAGGCAGAAGGTGGAAACCCAAATGGAGAGAGTGAATGGAGGGTAGCTCAAGGTCGGGTCAGCAGGTGGACTCCCTCCTTGTCCACCTCGCCCCCCCAGGTGCCTCTAAACAATAGGTATGAGGCTCTGGTCGAGGAAGGCCTGACAAATGAGGACGTGGATGATGGGCAATCTACATCCGAG
>NW_010169818.1:0-269 GCF_000695765.1 Mesitornis unicolor
GGCACTGGGAGCACTGGGAGGGACTGGGAGCCCTTCTGGAGGTAACTGGGAGCCCATCTGGGGTTTACTGGGGGTAACTGGGAAGCCCAGAGGGCAACTGGGAATAACTGGGAACACCTGAGGGCTGCCCAGAATCCTCCTGGGGGCAACTGGGAGCCCATCTGGGGGTTACTGGGGTAACTGTGAACCTCAAACCCCAACTGGGAGTAACTGGGATCTGTTCTGTGGGTTACTGGGGTAACTGGGAAGCCCAGAGGGCCACCCAGCCC
>NW_010169818.1:614-871 GCF_000695765.1 Mesitornis unicolor
AGTGGGGTAGCGGGGAACCTCAAACCCCAACTGGGAGTAACTGGGAGCCCTTCTGGAGGTTACTGGGGTAACTGGGAAGCCCAGAGGGCCACCCAACCCCAAACTGGGCTTAACTGGGAGGCACTGGGCAGGCACCGGGCCTGTAACATGTTCCTGGAGGCCTACAAACTGGGCTGGCTGGGCTCCGAGGAGCACCCGTTCGAGGACCGCATGATCGACGACCTGGCCGTGAGGAGGGGTCTGGGGGTCCTGGGGGG
>NW_010169819.1:0-816 GCF_000695765.1 Mesitornis unicolor
GACAAGGGGCAATGGGTGCAAACTGAAGCATGGGAAGTTCCATGTGAGCATGAGGAAAACCTTTTTCACTGTGAGGGTGACAGAGCACTGGAACAGGCTGCCCAGAGAGGTTGTGGAGTCTCCTTCTCTGGAGACATTCAAAACCCGCCTGGACGCATTCCTGTGTGACCTGGTCTAGGTGATCCTGCTCTGGCAGTGGGATTGGACTAGATAATCTTTCAAGGTCCCTTCCAACTCCTAATATTCTGTGATTCTGTAATATTTAAGTGGCTAATGCAGTATATTTGTTTCATAATAGACAATAAATTGTTAGTTGCAAAAGAATTTTTCTTTCAAATACATTTCTTAACTGGGATTTTTTCTGCATCCAAAAATAAAGGTGTTAAACATGATGGAAAATCATCCTTGGAAACTGAAGTTCATTTGCTTTTTTGGTTTAGTTTTGTTGCTAAAGATATTTTGTTGATTAATACAAAAGCTGACAATAGAATTGTGGTATTCTTGCAGCCTCCAGTTTCTTGCTTTTGATACTGAGGCATCCCATGACATTCTAAGAGTTTGGGATGGTCCACCTGAGAATGAGATGTTACTCAAAGAAATTAGCGGATCCCTTGTTCCTGAAGGCATTCACAGTACACTCAACATAGTAACTATCCAATTTGACACAGATTTTTATATCAGCAAATCTGGATTCGCCATACAGTTTTCAAGTAAGTTGAAGATTTTAATTTCTTTTTTCCTTTATAACGTGGTTCAGTCTCAGAGAATTGTAGTGCTGGGAACAATTGAAATCAGTGACAACATTTCTGACTTCTT
>NW_010169819.1:852-10188 GCF_000695765.1 Mesitornis unicolor
TTGTTTTAAATCTATTTTTTAATCTTAAAAAAAAAATCATATCCTTTGTTAATTTGGCTTTGTTTCAAGGGCAGCTGGGGCAGTGCCAGAATGCTCATAATTATGACTAATGTTTTTCATGAAGGAGATGATGTAGGCATGGTAAAAGCTCCATCCTTTTCTAATCAATAAAAGTTTTTGCTTTCATAGACATCTGTGCAGAGTTTTGATTTATCCTTTGTTAATTTGGCTTTGTTTCAAGGGCAGCTGGGGCAGTGCCAGAATGCTCATAATTATGACTAATGTTTTTCATGAAGGAGATGATGTAGGCATGGTAAAAGCTCCATCCTTTTCTAATCAATAAAAGTTTTTGCTTTCATAGACATCTGTGCAGAGTTTTGATTAACTTGTATAGGATACAATGGGAAACAGCACTACAGGAACAGCAGTGTCCTTCTCCCTTTTGCCTTCTAGCACTATTTCATCCTATTACAGGCAGCACAGTGACAAATCTAAACAGTTACCTAACTGTTATTAATTCCCTTTAGACATTTTTAGTGCTGATACAGAAGAAATCATTGAGGTCCTTTTCAACCTTTTTTTTTCTGGTTAGTGAAGTTCATATATATTTTCATTATTAGCAAGATCTGATCTAATATCATAATTTTGATCTAGCAGTAGCAATATTTCTAACATGGGTTGACACAGAGACTCTTAATGATAACGTATTTTCCTTCTGCTTTCTGTTCTTTGTAGTTATATTAGCCTCTGTTTTCCCTTACCCTCATTTTTTCTATGTGAATGAAAAATGCAGGTGTGCATATACAGCAATATGGAGGAAGAATTAAGTATATGAATGAGAGGACAAAGTTAAAGATACTCAATTTTTAGTGAAAGGGTGCCTTTGCTCCATCTGCTGGTTTTTGAAGCATGAATAGAGTTTTCAATTCCTCAGCTCCAAGATAATTTTGTCGTTTTACCACCTTACCCCCTTCCAGAGCCCTTCTGGGGAGTCTCATATATCTGAATTACAGCCTCAGACATGCTCTTTTGTTTAATACTGAGGCCAAAAAGTGAATGGAGAGAGCTTTATACAGAGAACTTGTTCAGGCAGTCATTTAGGGTAAGAGGAAAAAGAGGTTTATGTAGACTAAGAATGGAGTTGTGCTCTTGCAGTCTGTTGAGATCTAATGATGACAGTTTAAAGGATCAATGAAGTGTTACTGCCTCAGCAATTCTCTTATTCTTCAGTCCAGGTTCACAAAATCACAGCGATCCTTCTCAAATAATTGTTGCTACACAGTTTGAGTATATATTTCTTATTAGAATCACAGATTTTTTTCCCTAAGTTAAAATTTTAAAAATAATGTATAAATAGTTACACAACTTAAATTACTCTGTTGCTGAATGCATATATTCTTTTACTAACCAGGAAATAAATATAATTAAGGAGATAGACAAAAGAGAAAGATAATTTTGGAACTTTGTTTCAAGCTTTCATATACTTTCTTTGAGTATATAATGTTGTCTGATTGAAACAGATGGTGTCTGCATACTTTAGCTACAGTGTAATTAACTAACAGAAAGCTCACATAGAGGAGGTATCTGCTTTTACTTTCCTCTTGCCACTTAATGGAATTAGGTATGAGTATTTAACTGGATTATTGGCCCTTTTACCTCAAGGGGAATGTTATTTAATGACTACAGATATTTTACGTTCAAACCTTTTTAAGATGTTTAATGCTGTATTTTTTTAATATTATTTTTTTTACTAGAAATCCATTTCTAAAAAGTGTGAAAAACCTAAAAATCTTACCAGTTTTTGATCTCATTTTATCAACTGATCATACACAAGTCTCCATCTGTCATTTATTTAATCAGTGAAAATGTTGACCACCGATGATGTGGTATAATTTGAATTTGGCTCCTTTACAAATCATCCAATATATAGAGAAAATTAATTTGTATCCAGAAACATAAATTATGAGGGAGATAGCATTCTTTATCAAATTGGGGTGGAGGGAAAGCCTAGAGAAGCTAAACTGCTAGATAAATCGTAGAATTAATATTGTAACTCAATCAGCACTATGTATTATACCTGGTACTGTTAGAATTGTCTCTAGCTAACACAGTCCTTTACAAGGCATCGATGTTGTCAATAATTCTTTAAAATTTAGGGGATGGAAAGGAGAAGGGAATTAAGACAAGATTTTCTTGCCCATTGCCTTAATTAGACTATTCTGTTTGTTTCTTTTTGTTTGCTTACATTTTTTTGGAGAAAGAAAATGGGATTTTGTTATCTGAAATATTAGAATTATTTCCATGATTTTAACATAGTCTCTTTCAGTAAGTAATGAATTTGAAGGAAACTATTTTAAGCTGAACTTCAAAGGAATAGTGCAAGCTTTTTATGGTTGACAAGGATAAATATTCTGTGTTAGTACAAATGTGCATTACTCTGAAAAATGTCGTGGTTTAAACAGTTGTTCTGTCACCTGATAACTCCTCCCCAGCTGGTGAGGAAAATCAAGAAAACAGAAGAAAAATTATTTCTATAATCAAGCAGAATATTTAAAAAGTTTGTATATATATGTAAAAGAAAAATAAGAACCACTTGGAGATTCACCAGTACAATTGCAATATGAAGATCTTGTAAAACATCTAAATGGAACTAACAGAATGAATAATGTGACTAGACAACAGGTGCCAGAATTCTTCCCTCAGATTAGGAGATGAATGAAAAGTTGACAACAGGCCAAAAGCAATATACACAGAGGAAGTGCCTGTTACAACATATTTTCTCTGAACAGTCTGAGTCAAAGCATGATGAGTCCAATACATGTTGGAAAAACACCATTGAAATCAGCAATAAATTCATTTCATAAGTAAATTCAGCAACAAAAAGTAGAAAATTAGACCTTCAAAAAAAGTGAAGGACAAAGATAAGGGAACAAGTGTCTATTTGCCAGAGACATGAGCTGTGTATCTCAGGGTCAGACAGAAGTATTAAGCGTAATGAAACATTTTCTTTAGCTGACATTGCATCATGTTACCAAGCTGAAAGGAATAGCTGAAAGAGGAAAAGACAGAGAAAGAGAACTGGAAAAGGTTGAGTGAGAACATTAAAGTACAAAAATGGTGTGGTAATAATTGTGTGTGCTTAGAATAATCTTTTTTAGTCCCTTTAGTGCACATGAAGTATGTAATACCAGATCATATCGTACTGAAGTTGATAAGATTATTTCCACAGATTTCAAGGGCCTTTGAATTTGGTATTACAAGGAAGTTTCCTCTCAGCTAGCATGAACAGTTCAGGTGCCATTTATCATTTATGCAGAAAGGAAGGATTTGTGTTAATATTTCATAGGCCTGTATTTCACCATTAATAGTGGTGCTACTGAGTCACTCAGCATTGCACGCTACATTCTGCGCAGGCTCAAGTTTGTAGTCATATTTCTGACTAATTAAACAGCACACAATACAGAGCATTTTCGGAGCATTATAAGGCAGCCAGTGTAGAACTAACTTGTAAGGATTTTTGAGGGGTTTTTTGAGTTGTAAATAGATGCTCTAGCGTTATTTTGTATCATGTGACAGCAATTTCTTCTATTACAGGATATGCCTTAAAATGCTTGAATTTACTGTCAAACTACAGCTGTCCCTCCATATTTTAAGACTGGGTGAATAGCACTTTGGAGTTACTTGTCTCTGTAGACTACAGAAGAAGCCTAGAAAGCTTGTGTCAGATACCTACCTGGTTTAAGTTCCGCAATGTTAATTTCCAGTCTAGAATTGTAATACATTATAATTCTAGACTTCTTTCTGTATTTGAATTCTCGATATCTGATAACAGGTTTGTGGAATTTAACTTTTGTTTCTTAGAGTGCTGTTTACTAGCACTGCTGGTATAAGGATCACTCCCACTCCCTTACATCACTTTTTCAGTTCTCTGAAGTCAGTAAGATAAGATTTATTTTTCCTCCTGTCTATTCCATAGCAGAGCCAGCTTTTCATTTTAAATGTTTTCACACTCTGGTTTGCTGATTTCTTTCAACTTTGAGAAGAGTCATTTGGATTTAGAGATTTCAAGATGTCTGTTTACCTATAAGAAATAACTATGAATGTTCACACTTATAAATTTAGCACAGTCTATTTGTTTTGGTTTTGCTGGGGATAGTGTTGCTGCGTGGGGTTTTTTTGTTTTATTTTTGGGGGTTTTTTTGCACTTTTTGTGAGGTTAGTTTGTTTTGTTTTTAGCATTGAGATGCTTAAAAGAAAGAAGCCATGGAATAAATTTATTTCTTTCTACCAACCTTTATTCTAAGTAGCAGATACACATAGGAATAACTATGTGGGGGTGATGGCAAACTTTCAATGGCAAAAATGTCATTCCTGTCACAGACAGGTAAATGACATTAAATGCTGAGTAGTTATTATCTCTTAGTTTGGTAGTATATAAGATATGTGTATTTCATGCAGGCAGTTACTGTGAGTTAATGCTTCCATGGAAAGTGCCCTGGTAATGGCTTGTAGCTAGAGACACCTGGAGTTATGGTATGGATAGCTGAAAGCAGAACGGAAGTACTGAAAGAAGGAGATTAATTTATGGGTACTTTTGAAAAGATAAATAGTTCTTTTGGTCATGCTACCATAAAATAACTGATTTCAATTATATTGAAGGTTGAACTTCCTTAATTTAAACCCCCTGCAATGTAGTTTGGCCAAACCCTTGTGACTTACATCAATGGAAAGCCTACTCATTTGCCTTAAATTTACAGTTGTAGTGTTTAAAATAGACTTTTTCTGACTTGTGACATGACATTTCAAAGAGCTCAAGCTGATTTGGTTCCAAATTGGGAATGTCATGAGTCTCAAATTAACATTTTAAATTCTTAATTGCATTTCATATGTGTGAAATCTATCTTTGATTCTGAAAAATCTGCCATTATATGTTTTTTGTTAAAACAATGCAAAATTGAATACTGTACTTCATGTTTCTTGGATAAAATTTCTGATTCTGGTGAGTCACTTTACTTCCAAACAAAATCTGTTACAATCTATATAACAACCTTTATAACTGTCTATAAAAAAATACATTTGGAAGTGCAAAAATATCTTTATGTGGAATCATAATGTTATAAATGAAACTACTTTTCTATTTCAGAGAAGGTTCTCTTTAACTTCCTCACCAATTTTTTTTCTCTTTGGCTAATCCAATCTCTTTCGTGAAATTCTTTAAAGTTAACTATTGATCAAAAGATCAAAAGATATTCTAGCAAAGATACATTGAAGACTTAATTAATAGCATGTATTTTATTTTCCATTTTGTATTAGTAAAAAATGTCCAAAGTATGTGGTTTACATTATTTTCTATAACTGTTGTCTTCCTAACAGGTAGCTGTGACAACAATTGAAGGGTGTTACAATTTAATCTGTATCCACGTACACAATTTTATTATTTTAGTCATGGTAGCAAATCAGAGGATGAGGGGATAAGGAAGCCTGATCATCAAATAGTAGCCTATGCTTACTAATGCAGCTTGCTTCTTTAGGTTTCTTTGGGATTAAAATTATGTGCCTTGATTGACCAGATAAGGAGTATAATCTCAATGAAACTTTCCCTTCTATGCATTTCTATTACTACCAATAAGCGAGCAAAACTACATGACACATATCTTGCTACTTTTTGTTATCTATGTACAAAGAAGCATCTCCCAAAACACTTGTCTTGTGGATATTTCACCCTGAAAATCAGTATCTGCATTCATACACTACACTGATTGTTCAACAGCCCTTTTTTGCAGTCTTACACTTGATCAGTGATACTTTTTCATGTTTTGTAACTAATCTTGCTGCCTTTTGAAAAGCTTTCACTAGTGAAATCCAGAGCTTCTTTCTCACGCCATAATTCTTTCTAACTCTCTATATATGGATTTTTGCATCCTATATACATCTTCTGGCTTCAGTTTTGAGAAGAGTTTTAACATGGAAGTTACTTCAAGTTTTTCAGCTCATCGTCTGTTCCCAATTTCCCTGTTGCACCATTCCTGGCTAGGCCTGGGTGTTTTATAATGTAGTTAAATTAAAAAGAGAGTTTTGTTGGTATTTTACTACCATAGAAATACTACTTCTTTTTTTTTTTTTTTCCTCTCAAGGTCATTCCAGCAATCTGCCTGATCTCATACAAGACAGATCTAGTAAAGGCATTTAACTGAAGGAATGCTCATCTTTCAATCTTCTATATATGATCTTGGAAAATATTATTTGTGGACTGGTAGCTTCAAAACTGGCTAGATACATTTAGACATGCAGTCTGATATATAATTCATTCCCATATGAATTTTAAAACTTTGCAAAAGAAAATGAAAATAATAATCAGATCTTTATTCTTTTTTATATTCCCGTTGTTGTTTTGTGAAGGTGTAATCTGTATAATGAGATTAAAGAAAACAGAAGCTTTTTTTCTGACACTGTTCGGTAACTCTTTGCAAGTGACCATAGTACAATGCTTTCCTAAATCAAAAAATTTAGTTATCTTAACAAAGATCAGAGTAATGATTTGCAAGTGTATGGACAAAATGTTACCAAATAATGAGGCCAATTCTGGATCAATGCCAAACTGTTCAAATATAGTACAATAAAAAATAAACCAAAAACTCAACAAAAGCTATATATATATAGTATATAATACTTCAAACAGATTAAACACCTTCTTACTTTACCAGGTATCAGGAGCTACAAATTTGGCCCTATCTTTAAGAAATCCCAAAATATTAATACGATTTTGAAACTGTAAGACTATAATGCACTTCCCCTCCCTGGTAGTGTTCAAAGCCAGGTTGGACAGGGCTTTGAGCAACCTGGTCTAGTAGGAGGTGTCCCTGCCCATGGCAGGAGGTTTGGACTAGATGATCTTTAAGGCCCTTTCCAGCCTAAACCATTCAATGATTCTGTGATATACAATTTGTGATACTAAATGACAAAATAGGAAAATTAGCTTTTAAGATAGGAACAATATCCCCCTCTCTTCAGAGGACTTCATTTCATCCAGAGTGCGAAATCAAGGACAAGGCAAACCAGCAGTGCTGTTCTCTGTATCCTTAACAGTTGCAACAGGACAGGTTGCACACTAATCAGTAAAAAATCAAATTAAGCAGATGTTTTTTCACTCAGATCATCTTAAACATCTTTTCAGCAGAAATGGTATTAAACATTGAGCACTGGTAAGATTTTTTGGTGCATGAGTAACCCTTGTGTGTGTTCTAAGATTCTGATGGTTGCTTCCTTTCTGAGAAGCTATTTCTAAACCCCTGTATTCATATAAACACATAAAGAAATATGTCATCTGAAGTAGGGAACCAAAACATGCAATCTAAATGAAATTAAGATTTTCAACACACTTCTCCACACCTGAATCATTGCCAGCATGATTACATATTGTCACAGTATCAATTTTCTGCTGAGTTCCAGCAATTATCTGAAACCATATGTTAATTAATTTATTTGGGGCTGGGCTTCATACTCAGCGCCAAAGCTATGAGCAATTGCTTAAGGGATCATACATGTTCAGAACTGAAGAGTTCAAATTTATGAAAGAAGATATCTACTTAAGAGCTAGGAAAAAATAGCTCTTAAGGTTGTGCAATAAGACATGATAAGAACAGTATAGTACTTCTGATGGTTTTAACAAAATGCATTTTAACAACTGATACAAATTTACAACAAAAACAATAAGAAAAAAAACGAAATTAGATTATCTTATTCAACTTGTATCTGTTATCTCACTAAGAACTAAAATGTATCTGTAAAATTAGATAAAATCCCTACTATAGACACTTATAGTGATGATTTAGCTCTTTTCTTTCCAAGCTTTTACTTCATTTAGAATACTTAACAATTATTTGAAACGGAAGCTGCAGCTAGGCCTAGGTATGGCATGCTTTGAGCTATTGACTCTTGAACTAGTCAGGAAGTTCTGTGTGAGAAGCCACATCAATATGTACTCTGTTGTCTGCTTCAAATTAGACAGGAGAAATTTGAACTGTGGTCTATCTCAGTTTACTAATTTCTCTGTTTTGGGCTTTTTGTTTGTTTGTTGGTGATTTGGTTTGTTGTTGTTTTGTTTTGTTTTCTCCTATGCAAAATAAACCTGACCTACCACGCACCTCCTAACTGTTTTACTGTTGCAGAATCTGAGAAGAATGAAATCCAAAGTTAAGTGCCTAAGATGATGTAGCTAAGTGTTAGCTAAAGAGAGAACTTGTCTAGACAACCTAGAAAGCTGTAGTTGTGCAAAATGTTAAACTCTTTTTGTTGAAGGGGTTCATTGCCCCATATGAAAGTCTGATTCTGTGCTTTATTCTAAATATTTTCTCATTTTATATCTTCAAGCAATAACTGACAAGCTAAGATAGAATCTGTGAAGTAATGCAAAATCAACAAACTGAGCCTAGGGATAGAATTTATTTAAGAATTATACTGGCTATGCTCCAGAATCTTAGTTTGATCTACAACAGAAACAGAAGTTAAAAATCAACAACAACAAAAAAATCTCAACAGTGTTTCTGTTGGAAGAAGGCTGTGTAAAAACACTGAGGCAGTTTTATTCTTTCCTGAAGAGGAAAAGTTTTATAGAATGTTGTATTTGAGATAGAAAATACCAGACTGACCTGATTCTCAAACAGACATTATTAGAGATGCTAGGAGACGTCAGTGTCATTATGGGTAAAGGTATTACATGGAGTCTGGGACAGCTTGAATTTTGAAGGTGCAGTCTGTCAGAATTGGTTCAGCCTGATGCAAGTTTGAAAGACCAGGAATTATACAAAGCCTTTATTTAAAGTGACAGGAGTTTAGAAGAACATGTTGGTTTAAATAGGTTAAGAATATTTTTTTTTTTACTTAATATGTGTTATGAATAGCTTGAAATTTGGAAGGCTTAGAGCTTCTGCCCTGATTTTTGTGCTCTGTGGGAGTAAGAAAAGAAAAAAAAAGATTTCTCTAATTCTCAAATAAACAAATAAAATCCCCATTTCTTTTCTCTGTAGAAGAAATGCACAAATTAATAAAAATGAAGTCAGGACTGCGATTCAGACTTTTTACGGATATTAGACTTGACTTGCATTAGGAAAATAAATTAAGGAATCATTGTTAACGGCAAGAAATCCCAAGATATTTATTATATTGATCCCAGCATCATGGAGTCTATTAATGCCCTATCACACTTTTAATGCCATGTTTCAAAATACCTTTCCTGCATGAAAATGGAGCTGTCATCTTAGGACATTAGAGTAACATGTGAAATTGCCTGGGCTTATGAACTGTCACTTTGGACCCTGGAAGTAACTTAGCATTTTT
>NW_010169819.1:10219-59015 GCF_000695765.1 Mesitornis unicolor
GCAGGAATGATCAATTTTCAATAACTAAATTGTCTGATTTATGGTTTAAATGTATTTCAGTGCCTTTTTATTAAAAGATGTATTAGAATGTTTTTATACCCCACATCAAGGAAATTCTTAGACAGATCTGTGTTTAAACTTTTTCTGGATATGACTTACTGCTGGTTTAATTGCTTCTGCAGCTCTGTAGGAGAATTTGTAGAGTCGTGTACAGCTAGTCAAGTAATCACAGAATCATTAAAGTTAGAAGAGACCTCTAAGATCAAGTCCAACCATCAACCTAACGTCGCCATGCCCACTAAACCATGTTCTGAAGTGCCACATCAACATGCTTTTTGAACACCTTAAGTGATGGTGACTCCACCACCTCCCTGGGCAGTCTGTTCCAGTGTTTGACCACTCTTTCAGTAAAGAATATTTTCCTAATATCCAATCTAAATGTCCCCTGGTGCAACTTGAAGCCATTTCCTTTTGTTCTGTCACTAGTTACATGGAGGAAGAGACCAACACCCACCTCACTACAGCCTCCTTTCAGGTAGTTGTAGGGAGTGTTGAGGTCTCCCCTCAGTCTCCTCTTCTCCAAACCAAACAATTCCAACTCCCTCAGCCATTCCTCATAAGACTTATTCTCCAGATCCGTCACCTACTTCATTGCTCTTCTCTGAACGTGCTCTAGTGCCTCAATGTCCTTCTGGTAGTGAGGGGCCCAGAACTGGACACAGTATTTCAGGTGGGGCCTCACCAGTGCCGAGTACAGTGGCACAATCACTTCACTACTCCTGCTGGCCATACTATTTCAGATACAAGCCAGGATGCCGTCGGTCTTCTTGGCCACCTGGGCACACTGCTGGCTCATGTTCAGTCAGCTTTCAACCAGTACCTCCAGGTCCTTTTCTGCATGACAGCTCTCTAGTCATTCTTCCCCAAGCCTGTAGTGCTGCATGGGCTTATTGTGACTGAAGTGCAGGACCTGGAACTTGGTCTTGTTAAACCTCATACAATTGACTTCAGCCCATCAATCCAGCCTATCCAGGTCTGTCTGTCCAGAGAAGGACAATGAAGCTGGTGAAGGATCCAGAGCACAAGTCTTCTGAGGAGCAGCTGAGGGAACTGAGATTGTTTAGCCTGGAGAGAAGGAGGCTGAGGGGAGATCATACTACACTCCACAACTACCTGAAAGTAGGTTGTAGCGAGGTGGGTGACAGTATCTCCCAAGTATTGACTGATAACACAAGTGGAAATGGCCTTACGTTTCATGAGGGGAGGTTTAGATTGGACATTAGGAAAAATTTCTTCACCAAAGAGGTTGTCAAGCACTGGAACAAGCTGTCCAGGGAAGTGATTGAGTCACCATCCCTGGAGGTATTTAAAAGAAGTGTAGAGGTGGAGCTTAGCGACGTGGTTTAGTGGTGGACTTGGCAGTGTTAGGTTAATGGTTGCACAGAATAATCTAATCCAACCTAAATGATTCTATGGTTCTATGATTCTATTTATTTTGGAGAAAACTCTCAAGACTGCATTGCAGTATTAGAGCAAACTTATAAGGGACTTTATAATTCCTGAATTTTTGCTTACTCCACAAATTTTCATGTGCAGTGATGAAGGCAGTGATTGAGTTCACTGAATATATAATAGAAAAAAAATGTTCTTGTACTGGAATATAAACTTTATAAGTAAAACACTATAGATGATTCAAAAGGAGACAAAAAGTAGGCAAAGCTAGATAATCAAAATAAATATTCAAAACTAGAAAATAAAGAGGCACACAGAGAGCTGGGAATACAGTGCAGAACACATTCTATCAAGACAATTACAATAGAGATCCTCTCTGAAATCAATCAAACAAACAGTTTTTAAGAGTAGTAATGATGGTCTAGCATCAGGCATGTGAAGCAAAAACTGAGTAGAGCAGACATTACAGAAAGCCATGATTAAGAAATTCCATTTGAGTATATGGTTCATATATGTTAGCTCTTTAAGAAATGCATTGGTTCTCTAATTGTTTGCCTCCAAAAAAAAGATACTTTTCTATTTAAGGTTTCTTATCCTTACAATTTGATTTAAAAAAAATCCGTCTGCTTTCTAAGGCAAATGTATGATGTCAAGTGAGTGAAAATAAAATTTATTATAACAAGTTTATTCTTAATATAGAGGATACATGTCTAATGGAAATTATTCCTACAGGATTTTTCTCACAATGGAAAAAGATTGATGTATCAGGACGATGTTTCCTTCCATTCCACTGAGGGTGAATGTTATGTATCTAAGACTGAAGTAGATGTTTCTCCCTTGTGATATGGACTGTAGAGGGAATCAGGGAAACAAGCCTATTAATAAGACACCTAACTTTCACATAGTGAAATTAAGTTAAATGAATCCCACTCCAATTATGCAAGTTTAATTTAGAGACACACTTTAAAAGAAACATATGCAATTTTCAGAAATACTGTAAAAGAATAAATTATTTACACTTTAATCTCAACATAAGTATGGAACTGTGTTTGGATACCTTCCCCTAGCATATTATTTTTAAAATGATTTAGCAGGGAAAAAAAGAAGATGGAAATGGTCTTTTTTTAGGAATTCTGTAATGCTCAGTTTTTCCCACAACAAAATATGAAAACGGATAATAAACAAACAAACAAACCAATCTACTTGTTATATATCTAAGCCTCTCTCACCATTTCAAATGACAATCAAATTAAAATGACAGCTGAATTTTTTTCTCTAAATCTGTTAGTTACATTTGTTGAAATGCTCTGTAGAGGTATGTGTATATTTTGAAACAGAGGTGTGAGATACAAAAATGACTGGAGTTCTTGCTGTCAACAACAGCAACAAAATATTGGAGATTTTTATATAGATATAAAAAAAATATGCATATCATGTAGTAGCAGTATTATGGAGGTTTTTTTCCTTCTTTCTTAAAAGGCTTCCTTAAAGTAGCACTTTAACGGGGGACATAGAAGCAGAAGTTCCCACAGATTTTAGACAAATCAAAACAAATTATTTATTTATGGAAAGTGAAAACAAATATATAATTTCATTAATCCTAGTGCTTTTAATGACATGTTGTGTTCTCTCCCTTCCTTAGATGTTATTTATTAAGAATACATTTCTTTATTTTTTTATCAGTCTATTCAAAATTTCTCTATGACGTTCACGGTTGGCTCTAAAATAGCAGCTCACCTTGTCTGTCAGACTGTTTCATAAATCCTTCAATTAGAATTGATACTCGTAATAGAGCCTTGCAAATTGCCAAACAATCTCTGAAAAATGAGAACTAGGCTTTCAGAAATTCAGTACTTGAGGGCCTAAAATCCAAACTTAATAACCATTTATCTACTTCAGCTGTGGGAGCAGCTTGTCTTTTGCATTCTAGCGCTATAATGCAAAAATAAATCTTTTTTTTTATATTAGGTTTGTGTGTGTTTAACATGAACTTCCAAAGTTAAGAAACATTCACAGAATATTTTAGGTTGGAAAGGACCTCTGGAGACCTCTAATCCAACTCCCCAGCCACAGAAGAGCCATACAAATCAGGCTGCTTACGGCTTTGAGTATCTCCAAGGCTGAAGATAATGCAACCCCTCTGGAAAAATTTTTCAGGTGTTTGACAACCCTTGCAGTGAACAAGGTTTTTCTTTTATGCAGTTTGCTTGTTGCAGCTCCTGAATGCTTTGTTTGTGTTTTTCTGCACACTTGCAAGAGTTTTTGTTTTCTCCATTCCTTTTCTGCAAAGCTGCTTTCCAGCAAATTGTTTCTTGGGATTGATTTGTCCCAGATGGAGGATTTTGCATTTCCTTTTTTGAACTTCGTGAAGTTTCTTTCAAGCCTTTTCTCCAGCCTACTGAGATCTCTCTAAATAGCATTGCTGTACTAGAGCATATCAACTGATCCTCCAGTGTCTGTAAACTTCCCAATAGTTTACTCGGTCCCATTGTCCCTATCTTTAATTGGGACAATTAATTGTTTTGGACAATATTCTGTGTTGAATACTGGACAATAGTAAGGGTCCATCCAGCTCTGAGGGCCACTGCTGATAATGAACTGTCACCTGGGCTTTGGATCATGGGCACTCCTTGAGTCTGGCAGAACAGCCTGTTTTCCATCCACTTTATACTCTACTTATCCAATCCATGTTTCACCAATTTGGCTACAGAGCCAGAAAAGCAAGAAGTAGGTTGAACAAACATGCAAGTACATAAGATGGCTACTATATATGGCAAATAAGGAAAAGGTTATCAGTTTGGCATATATATCTCATATTATAAAGTTAACGTGCATAATTATTACTAAGTGACTAAAAAAAACCCGAACAGCTTGTATCAGGAATTACAAATAGATCTAGGTGGCCCTTTACCTTCTTTTTCACTCATAGGCAATTATTTTGCAGAATGATACAACCTAGTAAGAACAATATGATGTACAGCTAATAACAAATTTTCTAGCAACTACTTTATTTCTTGAGCACTTCAAGACTGATTACAAATTCTGTGTAAGTTTCAGCCGCTGTTCTTCTAGAATTGATTTCAGCAAGTTTTAAATAAGACACAGGAATGTTACTCTTGTTTATGACAAGATTCAAGGCAGGTAGTATTTAAATGGGAAGAACACAGTTACTCTCCAATATGGACTGCTGTGACCAACACTGATCAAAAGATACAGTGTGTTCTGTGTTCTCAGCAGGGAGAAAAGCAGAGTAATATGTGACTGGTTTTACTAATTACTTCAGTCTAAATTTACCTTAAGAACATCTTTTTCACTTCTGACCTGTATTAATGTTATGAACCTTTTCATATTTTATGAAATTTCACTGTCCTGTGATCTACCTTCAGTATCTTATTCTCTTGCATGCAACATTTGCAAGATCTGCTAGTATAGTGTAGTGAAATTTAGAAATTTCATATTTTAGGAATATTTTTTCCTAAATCAAAAAACATCATCTTATTTAAAATATAAACAGGAGTCCTAATAATTGTGTCTAAAGCAGAAATATTAAAAACTTGATAATTATATTTAAAAAACATTGTCTTTCATTTATTAAGTAGTAGTTATATTTAAAAGAAATATTTCTTTAATCCTTGAGGAATAAGGAGGAAAACATTTCCTTACTTCTGGTCATTGTTGATTTTTTTGTGGGTTTTCTTTTCTTTGTGTTTTTGTTTTCACTCAAGACTTCTTGTGGAAAAACAACCCATTAAAAAGCCTCATAACTTTACAAAGCTAATTCTTTTACTTTTTATTAAGTACGCCTGGAAAAGCAAGATATTGTATTTTTTAGGGAAATAACCTATTTAGACCAAGATTTTTTTTCTTCATAAACATAGTAAATATATAAACCATGCACATTTCAGATGAATGTATTACTGTCTGCTGGCATTATCTCCCCATAAAGAGGGCATCTGAATTAAATCTTAGTACTGCCACTTTATGTTTATGTTACACAGATTGCTGAGCTCAGTGGAACTAGTTCCACAGGCAGCTCTGACATTCATTATTTATTTGTAATACATATAAAATGTTGCAGTTCTATAATGTAAGTAGGAAATAATATTTACTTAAATAAACATTGATGTGCTCAGTTTTCACATAAGCTTATATATTTTGGTGCATAATATAGTAAATAATATGCTGGTCATAATATGTTGAATCTGGGGAAAACATCTATAAATGTCTCATACTTCTCTTGTAGTGTGTGTCTCTGCAGTTCTTAGTAATAATCTGTACTTACGCATTATGTTTAATTGTATATTCTCTCAGACTAAGTCCATGTGTATTTTTGTGTAGGTGATTTCTCTAATATTACAAAAGTGTAGCATGGCGGATATGTCATGTGCAAGTGTATAGGTATGAGTGATCAATTAAATTCACTTCCAAATTCACTACTAAATGTTACACAAGACATATGTTTAAGAACTATAAAATTATGGAGAGTTGAAGATGTGTGCAAACATAGTTTATTGGACAGCTTGAGGCTCTTAATCCATTATTTCCATTATTCATATTAAAAGTTCCTCTAAATTAGAAGTGCTGACAGTGTAGAGTATTAGGAAATCTCCTACTGTCCTTTTTACATATTGCAATTCTCCAAAAATTAGACACAAATAATAATTACAGCTGGTGGCAAAAAAAATATATTATAAAAGCAGCAGACTGTTGGATGATTTCTCAAAATATTATAAGTGAGTAGGAAAATCTTGGACTTGCAGAGCTTTCTGATTAGAAAAATGTAATGGGGCAAGAATGGATTAAAAAGATGACTTTTTTTTTTCCCTTTCTCTGCTAGGTTCTGTAGCTACTGCCTGCCGTGATCCTGGTGTCCCCATGAATGGAACTAGAAACGGGGATGGAAGAGAACCTGGAGACACTGTCATTTTTCAGTGTGACCCTGGATATGAACTGCAAGGAGATGAGAGAATAACCTGCATTCAGGTAGAAAATCGGTACTTCTGGCAGCCCAACCCACCAGTCTGTATAGGTATGTAGAAAAAAATCAAATAGTGCTTCCCTATATTTTGAAATTCTGGTGTATTCAGTCACACGTCTCTAGGAACTTCCTTGGAAGACCAAATGCATTAAATTACTATATATCTGATAAGTTGTTCTGTATAAAACTCCAATGGACATTACCAAAATCTTTCCTCTGTAGTTGTTAGTATAATAGTTCCCATCCTTTCCCTCTCAAGGCCATATAATTTATAATTTGATGGTCTGTGACAGAGAAAGCAAGAAAGTCAATGACAATGACACTATTAGATTTGCCTTAAAACTTGAAAGTATGGTGATAAGCGTGGAGGATTTGATTAAAGTTCATGTGCCTGTGTGTAAAACTTATCAGGCAGATGACCTAGTAAATTTATAAATCAGGTAAAATTATGCAAGGGCTAAAGTAGGATGCAACAGGAAAGAATGAGAAGAGGGTAGCCTATTTCTCTGGCAGTCTTCACCATTTTAGAAAGAACACAATTTTCGTTAGTAAAATTATAACATACCGTTTATTACTGGAAATACTATCTCAGTCTCTAATGCTATTCTGAAGATTGTATTTCATATTAAATTTATTCTGATTAAATTAAGTGGTTAACTGAATCATGATGAAAAGTAGTAATAAATTACAAAAGCGTCTAGTAGATAGCAGCTTTCCAGTAATCTTTTCTGAGGCAATCCTAATCATGTTATTGATCTAGAAAATATCTACACTACCACTCCTAAAACCTGATCTAGAGGTAGAGTGATAAATAATCACACAATTATGTCCCATCTGGCTAGTTAAGTAAATAATATAATGATGCTTATTTGCCTGGTATGTTTTTAATGCAGTCAAATGTGGTATTATGATGTAGAATAATATAAATTTTTTTCTCAGAGGACAGCAGCTGCTGATTTGAAATTCCCTAAGGGTGGGATAGGTAACCTGTTAAATGGGATCTGCAAGTTACACACATTAAATTCAGAAAATTTTGGAGTCTGAAACACACAAGAATTTAATTCAAGCACAAAGAGAAAGAAAGTCTTTAAACAATTTTAGAGAAGATAGTCAGCTAGAAAAAGCAACATCATCTAATAAATTTTTTCATTAGATTATGTTGGCACTCAATTTGCTATCTAATAAATTAAAAAAATGAAATAATGTGAAACTACTATATCTGAAGAAAATTCTATTATATTTTACAAAGCTAAAGATTAATGGATCTTTTTTTCTATTGCTGTTAATCATATAGCATGAAATAAAATACTTTTTGACTGTCCAACTTTGTGTTCTTTCCATTTATTCCCTGGAGAGTCTTTATGGTTATCATCTAGACTTTGACAAGGAGTAAATGAAAGAATCAGTCTTAACTGTAACAGAAGTAACTGCTAATGTGTGTGAATGAAAGAGTAAGTAGATAAGAAAGAAGCTATTAATATGCAAACATTCTATCAGTGGACTTAACAGTGAACTATACTAAATCAAGTTCACAACAGGAAAGTGTGAAGAATGCAGACATTTGCAGAAAGCAGTATGGAATAAGGACTTAACAGTTTGAGTTAACATCTTCATATCATATGTAAATTCAGGGTGCCTCAGAAAATGTCCTCAGAAAATATCATCAGACTGATACAGTTTAGGGGGTCATTTCAGTGAAGTTTGGTTGCAATGAATAATAGCAATGCCCTCTTTACTGCTCATTACATTTTTATTCTTCAGATACACAGATAATGAGTGCAGCCTGAACTGTTAAAATACTTTGGCAATGGGTTATGTTGAAGAACACTAGTTCCAGATGATAAGCAGCCTTTACAACCTGTACAACCTCATACTTCAGTACTCTTTTGCATGAATTTTAGTTCAGCAAGATAGGTTACAGTGAACTCTTTTATAGAGGAAGCATATTGTTTTGTAATAATTTCATTTTATTGTTTTTCAGAGTTGTAACAAAAGAACATTAAATAGAAGATGCTTCTGATTAGAAACAATACCAATTTTAATCTTGTGAAGACAGAGAAACTGTCATTATTAACCTTATTGTAAAACTAAGTAAATGTTTTGTACTAAATGAAACTTCCCCACTTTGTTCCCTTCTAGCGAATGGAACTTTCTCTAGTAACTAAAAAACTCTGAGAAAATTCTATTATGATAAAATTTGTATTTGGCTATTGTAAAGAAAAGCAAAAAATTGTACTAGGTCTGGAAAAGAAATTATATGCATTTGCTAGTACTACTGATTTATAATCCTTAGATGTTCCTAGAACAAGGTGGTGTTTCAGCTTCTAACTGCCTTTCTGGAAAATTATGATTTTGGCATTCATTACCTCTTACAGTAAACAAATATGATGGAAGATTCTAATTTTATTTCTGGTTTTGAGGTATTTTATCCATTGCTCCCTTTTAATACAAGAAAAATATGTAAAATGCAGTACAATTTTACTCATATGTATTATGATTGTGGATACGTTAATCTACTCAAGTTTTCTAATTGCACTACTTTAATTCTACAAAGACTTGTCATTTATTTCTCATGACATTGGAAAATACTGTGTACATAGAATCATAGAATGTATTGGAAGGGACGTTTATAGGTCATCTAGTCCAATCCCCCTGCAGTAAGCAGGGATAACTCTCTAACTCAGTTGATCTGTACATATCATCTTAGTCTGTGCAGATCATCTTGGGTGCAGTCAAATGGCATATATAGGGAAACAAGGTGAAAGACAGGTCCTGCTTAACTAACCTAATCTCCTTCTATGAGACGGTAACTCACTTAGTGGATGAGGGAAAGGCTGTGGATGTTGTCTACTTGAAGTTTAGTAAAGCCTTTGACACCACTTCCACAGCATTCTTCTGGAGAAACTAGCTCCTTTTGGCTTGGATGGGTGTACTGTTTGCTTAATAAAAAACTCACTGGATGGCAGAGCCCAAAACGTGGTGTTGAATAGAGTTAAATCCAGTTGAAGGCTGGTCACAAGTGCTGTCCCCCAGGACTCAATTTTGGAGCCAGTTCTGTTTAATATATTTATCAATGATCTGGATGAGGGGATTCAGTGCACCCTAAGTCAGTTTGCAAACAACACTAACTTAGGTGAGAGTGTTGATCTGCTTGAATGTAGAAAGGCTCTACAGAGGGATCTGAACAGGATTGATGGGCCAAGGCCAATTGTATGTGATTCAACAAGGCCGAGTGCCAGGTCCCATAGTGGAGTCACAACCACCCCATGCAACACTCCCAGCTTGGAGACAAGTGGCTGGAAAGCTGCCATACAGAAAAGGATCTGGGGGTGTTGGTTGACAACTGGCTGAATATAATCCAGCAGCGTGCCCAGGTGGCCAAGAAGGGCAATAGCATCCTGACTTGTATCAGAAATAGTGTGGCCAGCAGGAGTAGTGAAGTGATCATCCCCATGTACTCAACACTGTTGAGGCCACACCTGGATTCAGTTTTGGGCCCCTCACTACAAGAAAGATATTTTGGCACTGGAGCACATCTAAAGAAGGGTAGCAAAGCTGATGAAGGGTCTGGAGCAGGAGTCATATAAGAAGCAACTGAGGAAACTGGTATTTAGCCTGGAGAAAAGGAGGCCTCTATAACTACCTGAAAGGAGGTTGTAGTGAGGTGGATGTCACTCTCTTCTCACAAATAGCAAGTGATAGGATGAGAGGAAATGGCCTCAGGTTTCGTCAGGAGAGGTTTAGACTGGATATTAGGAAAAATTTATTTACTGAAAGTGTTTTCAAGCTTTGGAACAATCTGCCCAGGGAAGTGGTTGAGTCATCATCCTTGGAAGTCTTTAAAACAGCAACTATAACTAATAGCCACTAACAATGTGTAGATGTGGTGCTTAGGATGGTTTAGTGATATACTTGGCAGTGTTAGGTTAACGATTGCACTCGATTATCTTAAGGGTCTTTTCCAACCTAAATGATTCTATGACTCTACAAGTGATTTAATTAACCTTTGAGCTCACACAATCTCTGTTATAGAAGACCTGAACAATCACCTCCTTTCCATGATGCTGCAGTTGATCATTTTGTAGAGTTCAATTTTGAAAAATTTTAAGTCTTTACAAATCTTATCTGGAGATTTTTTAATAAAATCTAAGCTTTTTTCAAAAAATAATCTTTAGAAAACATGCTTATTCTCTTTGTTTTATATGAAATCTCAGTCAAAGAATGCTGAAGTACAAACCTTCATGAGGGCAGTGATACTTCCATTCTTTTTATTATGTATTTAGATTTCTGGATCACAAACACCACATTTAGGAACCTCAAAATCACACAGAGTTCTATCACACAGTCTATTTTATTCTGTTCTGTGTGTGCTTGGAAGATATTTTATTTCTCTCTGAGTTTGAAAACTGCAATTACAAAAATGTTTTTGTTGCTTTTTCTTTTTTTAAAATATTATATCAATCTTAATCTGAATTACTAATCAGTACTTTCTGGCGAAAATGAAGTTAATTGCATTATCTGTGTAAATAGATCATATTTCATTACCTCGGAAGCTTCTTTTAGAATTCCTTTAACAAGAAGTAGAAAGTGGAAAGTTTATCCAGTCAAGTTTTTTATGTCTGCAGCTAGAACTTTTCTCAAGGTCAGTGTATTTTCAGAAAAACCTTGACATAGTATTACACAAACAAATAAAAGGACACAAAGTTCAGAACCAAGTGCTTCACTTAGCAGTATTAGTATTTGTCTGAGTAGAAATGTGAATAAGTTTTTTCTTTCTATAAAAGCTTTGTAAATACTTCACTTGTAAATACTTCACTTGTTTTTTATTTAACTTTTGGAGGACATTAAATGTCAGTGAACAGATTGCTGGTACTTGCTTCTTTTTCTCTTGCTTTCTTTCCTCAATTCCAATTTATTTTAATTCACAGCTCCCTGTGGAGGAAACTTGACTGGCTCATCAGGTTTTATACTTTCACCAAACTTCCCTCATCCTTATCCCCACAGCAGAGACTGTGACTGGACTATCACTGTTAATAATGATTATGTTATATCATTAGCATTTATCAGGTAAACTGCTACTTGCTCATAATTTTTAAAGTCATGTTTGTAACTTTATTACTGGCAGTTGTTCAGAGCTTTGTAGGATAACATATGTACACTTACTATAACAATCAAAGTGATCAGTTAATAATGGTTGTCAGATATTTTTGTCTTTGTTAGCAGACACAACAAATACATTATTCAGTACACATTGAGGTGAAGATTGGGAGTTCATTGCTTCTTTTCACTTAAAAGCACTCTCAGTTTACACCGACTAATGTGCAAGTGGATGGTACCCAAGTTACCAAGATTCTCCTTTTGAGAAGGCAGCATGGAGTAACTTACTGAATTTTCCCCAATCCAGGAGGATGGTTTTCAGTGATGAAGCCTATTGATTCACCATATTTTGTATGACACTCCTCTGCTATTTAAGCAAAATTCAGAAGTGCTCTTGAAGTTTAGTTTTATTAGTCCATATAATTTAGAGATATTTCAACAGTATACTTCTTGTTGTTCTGGTTATTAAATAGAATTGTTTTAACATTTTCCTTTATCGCTATGCAAGATTAAATTGAACTTAATAGAATCCACAGAGGAACTTTTGCTGTCTGCATTGTATGTAACTCAAATGTAAATTAACATATATATTATGTGTGAAAAATATTAATCCCAACTGGAGCATATGATGATGTCACAGAAAAGTTAAAAATCATACTTGTAATATCCCATCAAATTTAAGTCTGTCTTCTGCTGGATGTTCTACAATAGTGGATTTATTGTTCTGATCAATGATAATGTAATGACTTGCTTAGTGAGGTAGGACACATAGTAGTCTATTCTTGGTGCTCAGTGATAGAGCATGTGTTTCGAAGAATTCCAAGTGAATTAATCACTCAATTATATTTACATAATTAACATTTTTAACTATTTTGTTGGTGATTTCAGGATGCTAAGCAACTTTCTACTGTACAGTAGCACTTTGTCTTTTTTTTGGTGAAATATCATGAGCTCAAAATATTTAAGAACTTTTTGCTCTTTATATTGTACATTTAGATAGAAGAGACCTCCCATCTTAGAATAAAACCATTATTTTACAGTGTGACTCAGTACCTTATGTGAACAGTTATAGATCCCAGATATTGCCAAGTTGTTCTTAAAAGTCTGGACAATTGCTGTGATTCTTGACAGAAGCTGACAAGCTTAGTCTTAGTCAAAGTGGATCGCATACTTAGTGAGACTTGCCTCACTTATGACACACAGACTTTTCCAGAGGGAGAAAAAACCCTGTGTAAAACAAACTGTGGCTATTCCACTGAGTATTGTTAAATATGCTTTTGAGTGGGACTTACTCAAGCTAACCCTTTAAAACTCAAGACAAACTACAGCACTTTAAAAATTGAAACTGTTGACATTTGACTTTTGCATTTCTTTTGTAAGGAAATATTTTTGAAATAAACCAACAGTTTAAAAACATTGTCCTTGAAGGAGCTGTATGAGGTCTTCAATGACTACAGTTATTTTAATCTGGATGTAATGTCAAGTACAATCAAAATAATTCTAGTGGGGATATTTTCATGCTTTTACTAACAATCTTAAGTGAGTTTGGTTAACTTTCTGTCTTTAACTAAAATTAAGTTCAAAAGAAAAGCTGAGGTTGCAATACATCACCTTTTCATATAAAATTATTATAGGCAAAATGCTTCTTGCTCTTAGGGTTACCGGAGGATCATACCCAGGCTGTGTGAAAGTGTTCAGTCTCACTGGAAGCTGTGTACACTCTATTCTGCAGCTGACCGCATTATATCATAAAGCATTTCTGCCAAGGGTTCCAGTAGATCCACATTGTTTATTTCTCTGAAGCTTTAGAAATACTATTTTTTTGTGATTTAAAAAGTTTACTTCTTTTTTCTGGCTACCTTCAAAATATTGTTTCTAAACAGAGAACTAATAAATACAGAATTTCCATTGTTTTCTAATAAAACACTTCTGCAAACCATTATTCTGACAGTTGAGGTTTATTTTCCTTTTATGAAAATAGTGATAGTACACTTTTATGTAAAAATGAAAATATTAAGCAAAACATATTATATCTAATATTTCTCTTTTTTGTTCTACAGTTTCAGCATAGAACCAAATTATGATTTTCTTTATATCTATGATGGGCCAGACAGTAATAGTCCATTGATTGGGAGCTTTCAAGATAGCAAGCTGCCAGAGAGGATAGAAAGCAGTTCAAATACTATGCATCTAGCTTTTCGGAGTGATGGATCCGTTAGTTTTACTGGATTCCACCTAGAGTACAAAGGTAAATATATTTTTTTTTCTATTAAAAAAGTTTAATGCATGAGTGTAAATTTTAATCTATTTTTATTTGTCATAGTTTTCTGCCTGGTAATGTTTTGGTTTTTTCCTAAGAGTACAATAAATTGTATTATCTATACATACAAAATATAACGTTGTAAGGGTACTAATGTAAGATAAAGCTTCTACTATGATTTTATTTAGGTGATACATGATAATATTAAATGCATGATTCTAAAGAACATCAAGTTTACATGTTTCAAAAATAATGATGCAGTGCAAAAACCAACAGCAAATATACATATTTTTTTCCAGAATATAATTTCTTTTCATTTTTCTTTTACATAGTAGGGCATGCTGGCATATGTACATTTACAATCCTATAAGGTGTAACAGTGTGCTAGAATCTAGGAGACCATTGTCGAAAATGCAAAAATATTTTGGCTCGACCTTTGTATGATAGGCCATGGTGGAGCTGTCTACCTGTCTCAGACAGATCAGTCTGAGGCCATAACACAGTAAACAAGAAAATACAAGCTTGTAAAATTCATAACCAGAAGGAGCATTTCTGCATGGCTCAATAAACAGAAATATTTGATATTAAATTAATATGAAAATATCCAATTATCTGTAAAGACAACCAGAGGGAAAATATGGATGTTGCTGATATAGAGGCACAACATCTGCCTTGGTTTAGTCTGCCAACCAGCTAAAAACCGCGCAGCCACTCCCCTCCTCCCTGGTGTGATGGGGAGAGAATCGGAAGACTAAAAATGAAAGAACTCATTGATTTGAGATAAGGACAATTTAATAATTAAAATTCACCAAACTGAAATAATAATAGTAATAATGAATAGTGATAACAATTTGTTATAATAAAGCAATCAAAGTTATATTCTGCTCACAAACAGTAGTTGCTGGCTATGTATCAATGAAAATGCAGTGCAGGAGGGGTAAGCATCAGGAACTGAATGAGCTGAGGAGACTGCAGTTGTCTGAAGAACAGAACCGTCTGAAAGGTCGACCCCAGCAAAGTGCCCAATTTATAGTGAGTGTAATATTTATGGTATGGAGTACATTCTGATGCATTCTGTTGGCCAGCTTAGATCACACCCAGGTCATTTATTCTGGGTCATATGTCCCAGAAAATGCTGGGCTTTTTCTCTCCCCTCATCCTCTTGTGTGGAGCAAATGGGAAAAAGATACCCCAAAGAAATTAGGAGCACAGGTGGAGGCAAAAAATTGAAAACCAGTCCTTGAGTTAGTGTAAACACTGATGCACTATCAACTTTTTTCTTAGCATGAATCCAAAACAAAGTCTCACTAGCTGCTATGAGAAAAATAACTCAATCCCAGCTAACGCCATAACACCAACTTGTTTTCACTAAATTGGACATTGCAATTGTCTTAGAAATACAGTTCTGCTGAACAGAAAATGGAATTCCAAAATTCAATCCATTGACTAACATCCTTGGAGTTATTTTCTTTTCCATTTATTCTGAAAGCAATTAGTAAATGTAAAGGTATACAAAATGACTGGTGCATTTGTTACTTTGACAAACCCACAAAGTCTCCTTTTACTTTCCTAAAGTCATCGGATTCTACAGTTGTAAAGGAAGTTGTCTCCACAGTATGAGCTGGCCCTAAGAAGTTGGAAGTAGGTCTCAAACATGTTGATATTGTGTCCAGATGTATGTACTGTTCCACATCACATCACTTAACAATATTCCTCCTCCTTCACTTAAAAATATTCCTCCTCCTTCTCAATTAAATTAAAGAAAGATAAATGCATAAGTAAATGCTATAGAAAGCAGTTCAGGGATGCAGAACTTCTAAGGAACAAGCAAATACACTTATTTTTAAAAGGAACAAATCTTTTTCTGCTGTGATGTTGAATACAGGCTTGTTTCATGAAATTAAAGAGTATCTCCTATCCACCAAGTTTAAAAGATAATAATTAGAAATGCAATCTTTTCTCATTCTTGGTCTAGGTTTAAACAAAGAAGTGAACCATTGTTCTTTGGACTCAAGGCAGAATACTATTTCTAATACTACTGCTAGCCTGTGTGCTACTAAGATCTTTCTGTGCTTCCAGGAGTCATGATGCCAAAGAAATGCTGTAGATAACCACATCTGTAAAGGGACTGGGAGGATGTAAGCATTAGGTTATGTGTTAATGTGTGTACATGTAGGTGAGGGTAAGTTTGAGAAAGCAAACAACCTAGTCCTAGTTTTCCCTGTTCACCTGATATGGCTATATCTCCTGCTTTTCTCAAAATATCTGGAATATGCATTGCAACATCTAACTTAGATCAATAAGACATAAACTAAAGCAAGTATTTTAATTCCCATTAAAAAAAAGGATTATTGAATGTGGACAGCTCAAAATCCCTTAAGTAGTGGACCAACTTACTCAGTGAATGATTCTGTTTTTACTGGGATTATCTGCTAAATGTGACACTGCAGTTTCTAACTTATTTTAGGAATATCATAAGAACACTTACTGTCATGTCTTAAAATCTGAAAGTGATATAACTATTCGTTGCCAAATGAGCAACTGTAAAGATTCTTAACAGATTTTTGTTAGTTTCTTGCATAGTGCATTTTGAGTATCAAAATACTGTAAGCATGGCATCTGCAATAGAAAACTGACATGCATTTAATTTAGCTAAAATGAATAATTGCATTATTGAGGAGAAAACTCCTAATAGAATGTTTTATGAACCAAGTCTTTTTTCACTTGTAATGTGTGACTGGACAGGTAATGTACAGAGCAACAGATATCAGGGAGGAGTGGTGTGACGTATTGTAAATAGGAGGGTATAAAGCTGAGGGAGTTAAAGAGTAGATTTAAGGTGTACACCTAAGAAGTTCTAAACTACTTTGAATAAAAGGTGCCATTTTGTGAAGAATTAACATTTTCAAGATCAGGGGATGGTTAGATTAGTTGAGGAAAACAACTACAGATCATACTGTTGTAGTTGTCTGACACAGACCAGCTGGCCAAGAGAAAGTAGATGATATCTGGAAGAAGCATAGCTCTTGTGCTTGCAGGGATTTTTAACCACTCCAGTAGCTGCTGCAGGAACATTGTGGCTTAGCACAGGCAGTCCAAGGAATCTCTTGAGTGTGTTCATGACAGTTTTTTGATGCAGGTGATCCCCTAGCTGACAAGGGCAAATGCTCTGCTGGAATGGTTACTCATTACTGGGACACAGTGGAAAAAAGAAAAAAAAGGAAAAAAACAAAAGAAAAAAAAATGAAAAAAAAAAAGGTTGCAGGACTTGATACATTTTTACCTTGGTTTTACTGCTATGTTTTGCCCCCAGTCCTCCTTGAACCTACTAGTAGGGTTTGTGGAAGTGCAGCCTTATCCACAGTGGAGAATGAAAGATTCAGGAAGCAATTAAGCCATCTGGTTATATGTATCTATATTGGAACAGATGAGATACACCAAAGAGTGTTGAGGAAACTTTCTGATTTCACTGCAAAGCTGCTTTCTATCATCTTTGAAATGTCATAGCTGTCAGGGTGATTCCTGATGAATGGAAAAAAGGGAGTATGTCACATGCACCATGAAGAGGAGCAAGAAGAGGATATGGGGAACTACAGGTCATTTTAAACTCAATCCCTGGAAAGATTGTGAAGCAAATCCTCCTGGAAATTATTTCCAAAATAAAGAAGGACATATAGCTGTTTGGGAACAGTCTTTGTGGATTTACCATGGGGAATCATGTCAACCAACATGTCACTGCCTATGAGAAGGTGAAATGCTGTGCAGATGAGGGAAGAGTAGTGGATATTGAATACCCTGACTTCAGAAAGGCCTTTGACATAATATCCCCCAGTATCCTGAGAGCCCAATTTGATGAGTTACAGGCTGGATAAGTGGATGGTAATGTGGGTGGAAAATTGAATTGATTGCTGAGCTCAGACTCTTGGCTAGTATTAATTTTGATTGATACTGTCAGCAGTATTCTCTTTATTGATGGTCTGTATGATGGGACAGAGAAAGTTTGTGGACAAAATCAGTTCTACAGGACATTTCACTACTCTGGAAGATAGCACTGCTATTCAAAGGGATCTTATGAGGCTGGAGAATCAGGCTGACAGGAGCCTTCAACAAAAGCAAATACAAAGTCCTGTATCTTTGATGGAATAAAGCTGTGCAATAGTAAAGGTTGGGGACTGACTAGATAGTGTAAAGCTCTGCAGAAAAGAATCTGGAGCACCTTGTGTACAAATTGACCATGAGCCTGAAGTGTGTCCCTGTGATAAAGATGACCAGCAGCCTTCTGAGTTGAGAGCAGAAGACTAGAAGCAATACTGGTATCAGCAGATCCGGGCAAGTGATTCTTCCCTCTGGTTCTTCTGAGATCACACCTGGAGTAAGGGCTCACCCTTTAAATGCTTGGACAGTTTTGCCACACAGAAGTAAGTCCAGTCCACTAGAGAGTCACCAACATGATTAGGAGAGTGGAGCATATAATATACAAAAAGAGGCCGAGGGAACTGGGTTTGCTTCAAGTACCTAATGAGCATATATAGAAAAGACAGAGCCAGGCTCTTGTCAGGGACACATAGTGATAAGATGGGAGATAATGAGCCCAAGTTGCAACAAGAGAAATTTCAATTAGATACTAAGAAAAAAAAAATAACCTCTCTGATCACTCTGAGGGTAGTCAAACACTGATCTCTGGTTGCTCTGAGATCATATTAACTGAACCCTTTGAAACCGTAACTGCACTGGACAAAACCCTGAGCAACCTAATCAAATTGGCCCCGCTTTGAGTGGTGGTTGTGCTACAGCTCTTTCAATCTAAATTGTTCTGATTTGATTAACTTTTTTTCACACAAAATGTAGCAGCTGCAGTTGTGTCTTGTATGTACATTAATCCTATTTTAAGTGGCAGTAGTACTCAAGCTTTACTTCACTGACAGGCCGTATTTCTCAGGTAGGAATCTCACACCTGGCTTTCAGGTCTGGTCTGTAATCATGTTTCTGGTTGGGTATTTTTCTTCCTTTCCTCCCTCTCTTCATTTCTTATTTATAATGGAGGAACAGCTTATTACTTCTAATAAGTGCTCTGGAGGATAATTATGGAATGTTTGCTGTAGTTAGGTATGTCTGTTATATTCTCTCTAAGCAGCTTATTATGACTTTGTTATCTTTGAGACTTAGGGATGATGTAGTAAATCATCAAGTTCTGAACAAAGCACCTGCTTCTCCTGGCTTTCCAAGTTGTTTTCCACGCACTGAGATACTGATTTTCTAGATGGTTTTGGCCTTTCTTGTTGAACCAGAGATTGCAGCAGCACATATCACTACCTGTTTTCAGCCTGTATTTCAGAAGCCTTAATTGATCCAGTGTTATGCCAAAGTTATCAGAGAAGTAATTTGAAGCTTGTTGCAAAATTTTATTATGGGCAAAAAGAATTTACACCTAGTGTGCACAGCGAAGACAGTGTTACTGTCACTCAATTCTTAACTGCTTAAGGAAACAATTATTTTTAGTCTGTACCTGATTATAACAGAAAATAATTTAAAGAATACTACTACAGAAAAAAAGTCTTCACAATAATATGGCTAAAATTGTAACACACACTCTCTCCAGCGTTTTTTCTGATGTTCTAGTTCTGATGGCTAAACTGACCACTGCATTTCTGTGTTGCTAGTTTAATGATACTAGTATTCTTGGGAAAGGAAGGGGAAGGGTAACAAGGGTGATCGATGGCTTGAGTGCTTCAGTTGGAGCAATATGACATAGGTGGTGAAGGACATTTCCTCTTAACTCCTGGGAGCACTTTTATTTTCTTTTTATAAATTTGGTAATACAATCTTCTTCTTTGCTCTTTTTTTCACTAGTTCTCAGCTAGACATGATGAGCCTTTTTGTCACATATGATTTCATTCTTCTTATACTGTAGCGTGGTATACGGACTTTTTCTTTAAAAGTACAATTAGCAGCTACCTCAGGTTTCCAAAAGTAGCCTGAAGGTACTAAGTATTTCAGGCTTTATTTTTTCAGAATAGTTATTAAGAAACTGTATTTCTATAGTGACATTTTTACTGTTTAGTCAGCAACTTCAGGAGTCTGTCACAACTCTACTTTTGGAGAAAAGAAAATTACAGGGCTGTAATATTTCCCTAGAAAAAATTTGTGTTGTGACAGATCATATCTTTCCTCAGTTTTTTATTTATACACCAGACATAACAGATTACTTTAACTTCTGTCTTTAATTTCTCTTATAATACTAACCTCTGCTTTATCCAAGGAGCTTCTAGAATTCTGAAACATGGATTTCTTATCATAAACTCAAGAATGGTGATCTCACAATATCAGTTGTATATCAATACAAATATATCAGCATCAGTTCAGTAAGAAGAAAAAATAATATTTTCTTGTAATTGTCAAAATCTTAGCTATTATCCTAAAATTATCTTTTTTTTTTTAAATTTCAGAATTTGGACTTGAAAAAAATTTCAGTTTTTTGCAAGTTCTTCCAGACTTCTCAAGTGACAGTGTGGTTGGCTTACATAATAATTATTAATATATGTGTGGTATCTTACAGATTTTCTAGTGAATTGTATTTTTTAACTTTGGATTTTCCACCCAGATTTTTTAGTATGAATGTTTTAGCCTTTCTTTTTCTAATGTCATACTGTATTTTGAAGCCTCGACATTCAGAAGAGGTGAGATGTTACAGGTACCACTTTACAAATACATACATGAGTAAATGTGGATATCAAATACGTGTTCTTAATAATTAATTTTGTGATCTATTACTTGTTATATTACTGGTTTTTATATCAGAAGCATGTTTTTTAGATTAGATATGCAAATCCTAATAAATTGTTAACAACATTAGGAGATCTTCACATTATATTGGAAAATCTGAAGTTGAAATTTCAAAAGAATTATTCTATGTTTTCAACTGCAAACATAAACGTTCTTTTATGGTTTTGTAATATAATTCTTCCTCTCCTCTCAGAAATATTACAGAATAAAAATGGCCTTAGGAGATCAAGGCAAATATCTACTTACTTCATTAGCTTGTCTCTAGTAATAAACCATAGCTGACATGTGGCTAAATGATATATAAGTCAAATATAGAATGATTTCTTCGTATCTGTAAGCTTTCGGAAACTTCAGCTAAGGAACTGCCAGAATCAGATTAAGTATCTTTGTATTTAAATCTCTTAAATAGCCTTCCAGGAATTTAAAAGCTCATATAGTCTCTTGGCAACTGTACCTACCTGTAGCAGAAATTTCCACAGTGCAGATATGCCTGGTAAAAACCACCTCTTTTGATGTATTAGAAAATTGGCACTGATCTTGCAGAAAGTGAATAAGTATTCTCTATTGATCTCCACAACACCCTTAAGTGGTAAAGAAGAAAGTGCAAAGTTTC
Organism: Mesitornis unicolor; assembly: GCF_000695765.1. Lineage (NCBI taxonomy): Eukaryota > Metazoa > Chordata > Aves > Mesitornithiformes > Mesitornithidae > Mesitornis > Mesitornis unicolor. The sequence goes on from NW_010169819.1 coordinate 31,403, forward strand.
TAACTTCTTCCTGATAAAATAAATTACTCCAAACTCCATCCTGCATAGCACAAAATTATTTTCATCATTCCAACTTATACCATTTCCTGGTATGTCTACTGTTTTTTCATTAATGGGAAAAACATTGCAATTTTCCTCTTCTGCATAGTGATGTCATGAATTAGAAGTGTCAAGTGGTTATTTTTGTGCAGTTTGTTGTCTTGGATATTAAAAACACTGGTATTCACATTATAGAAGGAAGAGGAAAGCAAAGAACACATGCATATATTTGAATTTATTTCAATATTTTGAAACAAATAGGTAGAATTAACGAAAAAAAAGAATGTAAGGAATATTTTCATACTTTGTCCGCCAGTGAGGGAAAAAAGCTACATGAAACTATATTATACAGTATGCATGGATATAGATATTCATTTGGGGCTTATTAATTTTTAAGAAATTCTTGTTTGCATAGTTTATGTTTTGTCACAAACTACTTATATTGGTTTCCCCCAGTTACTAGTTTTCAGACCACAGATCTTAAAACTAAGATGTGCCCTGTCTACTGGGACAGTGTCCATATATCTAATTTCATCTAGCTATGTAACTACAGTTACAGTTACTGTGATCAGTGTGAACTCTGGAAAAAATAGTTCTTATAATGGAGTTCTATTGGAATGATCTCAGAAAAATATGGGTCACGTGGTGTTGATCATTATATAGTAAGTTCTATAGTTGTACATTATTTAAAATGAAGGAGAAACAACATTTGATATTGAATGGAAAGATTTCTACAGGGTGCTCAAAGAAGACCTTGAGAGAACTCCAGAAAACTTTTATAATGTTTTAGATTATGTTCAGAATTATGTCTACATTTGTTTCCTCTATAGCAAAGCTTCGTGAGTCTTGCTTTGATCCTGGAAATATAATGAATGGAACAAGACTTGGAATTGATTATAAACTGGGGTCAACTGTCACATATTACTGCGATGCAGGTTATGTTCTTCAAGGATATTCTACACTAACATGTATCATGGGAGATGATGGAAGACCTGGATGGAACAGAGCTCTGCCCAGTTGTCATGGTAAGAGCAGTTTTTCGTTTATTATAATTGCTTTTTTTATTATTCTTGCTTTGTCATGTGGAAGAAAGAGGTAGAAATTAGAAGAAGCAATTTTAATTACTTCTTTTATAGGACAAAGCTGTTTTGAGTTATATAGCTAATTAAAAAAACATTTCATAGCTCAGGTCAAATATTGTTTAAAGTTTTTAATAACAGTGGATATATAAGACTACATGTTATTGCTGAGGACAGAGTTTAATAGAAATGTCATCCTTTATGCCTACCTATATTCTTAAATTACTAAATTTACAGCAGAGTATAGAGAGAAATACCATATATATGTATTTAAATAGAGCATTAAGTATGTTCTGGATGTCAAAATATATGTTTGTTTCTTTTTAGTATTGCTGTGTTTTAAACCACATAGATGAAATATTTTGTGCATACATTATGACATTTAACCTGTTGGAGATCTAGAATTCAGCCTTGAAACACATCAAAGATTCAATCATAGAATAAAATCATGGGATGGTTTTGGTTGGAAAAGGTCCTTAGGATCATTAAATCCAACCATGGAACCAGCCCTAAGTCCACCACTAGACCAAGTCCCTAAGTACAGCATCTACTGATCTTTTAAACACGTCCAGGGATGGTGACTAGACCACCTCCCTGGGTAGGTTATTCCAGTGCTTCACAACCCTTTCAGTAAAGAAATTCCTCCCAATATCCAACCTAAAGCTCCGCTGGTGCAACTTGAGGCCATTACCCCTTGTCCTATCATGAGCCACGGGGGAGAAGAGGTGAAACTGATACAGGGTCCAAAGTCAGACCCTATAAAGTAAAAACACTTCTTGTTGCAATGATATGGATATTTTCACCAAAAAGTAGAATCTCAAAAGAGAAGGATAGAATACCATCTCTGTATCCATTCTGAAAAACTAGACATAACTTCATACTCAAGAGAGATGGTAGATGAGTTTAAGCAGACACGTAGAACAAAAGGAGTTACGGATCTTGCTCTACAGTCTAGCCTTTTAGATAAAGTGTAAGCAAAAATACATTCTCCATTCAGAATTAAAAAGCAATTGGAGGCTATGGCTCTATTATATTTTAAGAGCAACTGTTTGTGATGGCTTTAAATATTTTCTGAAAAGTCTGATACATCAAGCCCTGTAGGAAATCTTTGTTGAGGATCACTGGCATTCTGGGTCTGGTCAGGTTTCAGCATGAGGTGACTGATGAATTGCTTAGTCAGTTAAAACTTGCCTTCATAGGAATGTGCAAACCTAGAAAATGTGTGTCCACTGACCCTGAAACTCAATCACTGATGATTTTGGAGTTTGATAAAAGCTGAGCAGAGGCTTTCAAAATCATAGAGGACTAGTTTTCCAGAAGCTATTCAGTGCATAAAGCTGATGGTTTTGCAATTGTACCTTTATGCACCAAATATTTTTTATGGCCTAGTCCTATGTGCATTAGGCATGACTTGCATTTGGTTGAAATCATTATTTGAAATGACATTGAGCCTCTCTAATAAGTATGGGAAGTGAACCAAATCATTGCCTTCATTCTTTTACGAACACATCCAAAGATTATCCAGGCTAATATGCTAAGCTATTTGGCATTTCATGGTGGATATTAAGAACAAGATGTACTTAACATATGTAGATGCAATACTCCTTTGACAGAGATGATGATTAATGATCACCAACTATAGTTAAATTTAAATTTTTGGTAGCAAACAACAGTTGTTTACATAATAACAAAAAGTTCTGTATTGCGAAACCACATTTATGACAGAATGTAAAAACACTGTTCCTACTACAAGTAACCATTTATTGGTAACTAAAATATATTGCCACATTTTCATTATAGTCTGTTATTTAATCATCGGAAATATTTGAATCCAGGCTTCAAAATATCACCATCTATCTGAAAGACGTATCTAAAAATCTCAAACATTTTCATGAGCTACCTATGATATATTGTCCTTTTTTTTTTTTTCTGGTAACAAAAAATCAGTACCAGAATATTCATAGGTACTGTTTGTCTTTTTTTCAAATAAAACAAAAAAGTCCTGGGATTGCTCACAGAGCAATTCCATGCCATGATATTTAAAACAGAAACACTCTTAATTATGATTGCAACAAGAAATCTTGGTTTCTAGTCTTATGTACACAATTGCTTACTATAGTAGTGGTGGTTTAGTGATTAAAGGCCATGCAAAAAAAACATAGGCATATGCATTATGAGAAAGGAGATAGTACCTTGAGCTACATGTCCATTCCTCTGTCATATGACTGTAGGATAATTTTCATTATTAAAAGCTAGTAAAAGGTCCTAATAAGCTCCTTCTGCTGGGTAAAGGCTTGTTCCTCAATATGAATAATTTGCTTTAAAATAACGTATCTGTGGCAGAGAATTAAGTCTGCAGTAAACATGTCTTAATACTTTGGAGGTGGCAGAGGATTGAATGAGATAGTATAAGAGAAGCAGAGATACAGTGAGGATGCAAAGCCAGGATGGCTTATGATCAGTAAAGAAGAATTCTTTCAGAATTAATTCTCAGAAGTCCAATGTCTAACTTTCTCATGTTAGCAAAGGGCTTTGGCCAGAAATTCTGAGGATGACATCAGTCGACAAGGTTGGTATTTACATTATATAGAGTGTAATGAAAGCATTGAGAGAGTGTTGCTAAAACAGGGAAATAAATCTGGTCTTTCGAGGCCGGCACCAAATATGCGACAGACGCAAGTTGGGAAACAAATAGTAATCATTTATTTACAGCAACATTTACAGGTTCTTTTGGATTGCCAGTGATAAATTAAAAAGCTACAGGTACATTGAGACTGTATAACTAATATAATACCAACAACAACGCACTATGAAACACACAAACACTAACAACAACAACAACAACTTGCCCACAGTAAGCCTGGCCACCTGGCAAATAAGCAAACCCGTTTGAACAGAAATACAGTGGAGCAAAACCAATACACTCAGGGAAACCTAGAAATAAATGCACCTGAGGAGATATATAAAATACACTCATGGAATATGAACCTGAGGAAAAATATAAAATACACTCAGGGAATATGGTCCTGAGGAGGAAATATATCACTCAGCGTTAGCTGAGGTAAATAATCGTACCCACAAGGTGACCTGAGTGGTGGGGATGGAGAAGGAGCGAATTTGTCAATCTGTCCAGTTCATCGGTATGGTTCCGAGTTCATCCTGTCCCCCCAGGTAAGGGCTCCCATGTAAGTTACCTTGGCCAGCATTCCAACCAAGGGGGAAGGTTCTCATCACTTCATGGCTGGAGAAGTAACTCTCCCTTGCTAGCATGAATCTGAGGGGTTTTATCTCCTGATGTACATGACAGCAGGCAGGAGTGTGGTTGAGTGGATTAGACCACCTGGGTGTTTCTCCTTATCTGTAGTTATTACTCAGATTTCTGCATTACATCACCGGGGCATACGTGCGGGTGGGGATGACTATAGACAATCTTATCACTTCTGTTAATGTCACAAAGTCCATTAATTCACACCTGCATGGGTAGAGGTAATGGCTTTTTTTCTTTTAGGCGGGAAGAAATGGGGGACTGGGATCATGAGGCCTCCGCCTCATCTCACACTCCTCCAGGCACCCAGATAACACCAGATATGGATCTGGTGGTGGTTGCCACCTCGCCCAGTGCTGAGTTTCATGCTTCCAGGCATGCAGCTACCTGGTGTACGTGACTTGGACTTTGTGACTAACTTTTGCTCTCTCTCTACAGAGAGTTACAATGCGTTGGAATGCAAAGACCTACGTTAGTCAGCATTCCGTTAAGTTAGTAAAAGTACTAAAGGCATTGAAACATGTGCAAGAGGTGGCATAAGTGATGCTGCAAATGTAGCCATCCATTTACCTCCTCTTGAAGGATGACACTTTAATTTAAAATAAATTTATCATTACTAATTTTACATTTGAATTATGACTAGCTAAATTATATTACAGAGTGAGATTCATTAATTACCATAGGCATGTGAACAGGTCGTGTCACCTGCTCTTAGATTTTCAGTAATGAAGGATCATTCTGGCTCGATTTTTTCACTGTGTACTTCAGAAACCCTTCTTAAATGAGCATTCATACAAGACATAACTGTTATTTCTTAAATTATGCACGTTTATCATGCACTTTCGTGCTTGCACAACATATTTACTCAAAGGTTAAGAATACAATTTCATGAAATTTACACCACATAACAGGAAAACAAGATTGATGCTTTTCTTTTAAAAATACTGAATAGTTCCCTTCAATTGTTATATGAATAAAATATGTGCAACCAGTAGTGGGAAAAAAACACAAATAGTCTCCCAGAGTGACTGTGTTTATGGTACTGTGCAGTGTCACCAATCGCTCTGTTAATTTTGCATGAATCTGTGTTTAAAGTTTTGAGGAATGAAATTACATGAGGAGAGGCAAGATGAACTGTATAGAGAGGGAAAATTTGTCCTTTAATGTAATAAAAATTATTTTTATTTTTAACGTAGTATAACATACATGTATATAAAAAGTATTAAACCATTATTAGTAATTAATTTATGTGTGTAAGAGTATTATGCTATTATAAGTCATAAACCAATGTTGCATTTATGGTCAAAAACCCCAAAAATTGAAAGCTGAAAAATCTAACATTGAGAAGTTAGTCAAGGACAGAATTAAGTCTGCCATGAAGGTGAGGGTGTATTTGGAATGTCTTCAACTGTAGTCTTTTATACTATGATTGGGAGAGGACATCAGTTTTTTTATTTTGATTCACTGATGATAAAGAGTTGTTTATGTTTGAAATCACTGTATGAGGGGCCACTATTTAATCCATTTCAAAGGAAGTCGAGCAATTGCAGAAAGCATAGAGTTTTCTTGCAGCTAAGAAGCTGATTGTTACTGTGAAAGAGACTGTGTCTGTTTTGCAGTTCCAAAGCCATGTTCAGTTTAACCGCTTAAACCGCATGCTTTACTTATAGTTGTCATATGCTGTCTACTTACAAAACATTTCTGATTTTCTTTTTGCCCAGAATAAAACATCAGTTTTATAAAATCACATAAACCATGACCTGAGTACTTAGAAATAGAATTTAAATCAATTAGGATTTGAATATATAAATTGTTACTCAAATGCTATGTACTCTGAAAAGTTAGTTCTTGATAGTCAGACTTGAAAAGGCAATTGCAGGAATTTTGAAGAAAATATAAATTATTTTATTTTATTGTGACTGAAATATCTTTTGAAAATTAAATTTTAGTTTCCCATATTCTACTGTCCATTTTTTTGCAAATATATGCATATTTCTTTACCATTCCAAGCTATCCTCACAGTATAGTGAGTGAAGAGAGAAAAGTTTCTTAAAAGGCCACCAAAGGGGATTCAAAGAGCTTGTTAGGAAGGTATATTTTTTCCATTTGCACGTGGACTTCATGAACAGGATTTACTTTGCTTGCATGCTCAGCAGGGCATGACTTTTAGCAGCAACACTGGAAATGATAGTTTTAGTCTAATATCTGAATACACTGTGTGGAAGTGTGATGAAAAGAGACTCTACTGTAGAGTTCAAATTAACAATTTATTTGAACAACATGTGCAGATCCAGTACATCACTATTGCAGATCCTATGGATACAATGGAGAATGCGCTATTGCAGTTTTAAAAGCAAGACTACACTATTGCAACCACAAGAGATTCCCAAAATGCACTATTGTAACTACAATAATCACAGAATGCACTATTACAGACCACAGGCAATTCACGACAGGCCACAGACCACTCAAAAAACTCACTATTACTGTCCCTAAGCAATTCATAACAACTCCCAGGCTACTCACAAAATTCACTATTACAGTACACAAGGTGATTCATGGAACACATTATCACAACTCACAAACAACTCAGAATACCACACGTGTGTTAGTCAATCACCTGCAACTACAAACTTAAAGCCTGCCAAATACTCACTTAATCCTTCAGGTAAGGGCTCCCATGTAAGTTACCTTGGCCGGCATCCCGACCAAGGGGGAAGGTTCTCATCACTCCATGGCTGGAGAAGTAACTCCCCATTTCTAGCCTGAATCTTAGGGTTTTTATCCCCTGGTGTACGGGACAGCAGGTAGGAACATGTCTGAGTGGATTAGACCACCTAGGGTGTTTGTCTTTAGCAGTGTTTCCCCTTATCTTTAGTTATTCATGCGTGATGTTCCCTTCTCTATGCTCTATCTCCTGCATGTCTTTGTATTGTTTGGTCCCTTTGAGACAGACAGAAATCCTCCAGCTTATCTTTGTCTTACTTTTAGGCAACTGAATAACGGTTTGATTGGGACTCAGGGCATACTATATTTGTTGGGGGATTTCAAGGCTCAACTCAGGTTTTGGTTCTTTGAATGATGCGGCACTGCCCTGTTTAATTCTGGGCGTACCAGACAAACCAGGGCTGAGCTATCTACACAGATCCCTAGGGGTCATCTCTGCAGAGACAGGGCCTCAAGGCAATCCAAGGTTGGGTTGCTGCTGCAACCCCAACATGTGTCACCTAGTGCACTAGACATTACCAAAACCTGTTTATACTATGAGCCAGACCAATCCTTACAGGAAGCAATACTGCATGAGATTCAAGCATAGAACAAACACTGTTTCAGAGGGATTGTAGGGTTTATTTTTGTGTGTGTGAAAATTTAGTAGTTCGATTACTGAGAAAGTAAAAGTGTAGGCATCTAGATCACAGTATACCTTAACCTACAAACCTCACACTACAGACACTTTTCTGTATGGACATATTCATTACTCCCTCTCCATGGAACCATAGCAGACAAGAATTTGACAGATTTGTCAGTAATAAAGTAGAGATAAGGGTTATCAGTATGTATCTCTTAAAGATAGTGGGCTTATTTTTCCTATGACAAGCCACTGACTGTTAAGTGTAAAATACACAAATGGTTTTGGTATTAGGTATCAATAAATAAGATCTTTCTATACAGAAATGCAGATAGCTGGTATTTTGCTGTTAACTCCATAATTTTTGGAAAACATGATTAAGTTAAAATCTTAGCTTTTCTTAAAGCTGTTCTCTTCATATCAGAGAAAGTTTGAAAATGTTAGTGGAATGAACTATAAACGTTAATAATTCAAGAAAGCTTAGAAAGCTATCAAAATAAAAAAAAATACAGACACATACATGTACCCACACCAAGCATTACTTTGAATGTATGACGTTTTGCATATACATTTGGAATTCATAATACAGCCTTATAATGTCCACTGCATAATAAATACTATGTGTAATTATTCCAGGCTTTCATTTAAGAAGCACTAATAAAATATAATGGTAATTAAAACATAAGAAATGAAGAACAGTAGTTAATTACAACAACCTCATTAAAATCAGCTGCCAGAGAATCCTAATTTCTAAGGTATTTAAGGGATTACTTAAATAGACTGAATAAGAAAACCAGGTGCTTCATCTTCTGTTGAACTAAATCTGCTGCCGAGTTTTAGAAGCATAGATTAACAGAGAGAAAAGAATAAATAGTTCACTATATAAACTTTGATTAATTTAGCCTTATCTTTAAATATTTTTTACTACAAAAAATGTATCTGAAATCAAGCATGTATATTCAAGCCATAATTTTAAATATATCTGCTTAGATGCAACTGTTTGTTTGAATAAACATCATGAATAAGCGAGGAAAATGTAACAGGGAACTTCAGTATTATTGAGACTAATACATAAATAATAAAGCACGTAAATGAACTGATAAACAGTTTCTAATTGTTTGGCAATAAAGGCATGTAGAAAGCACAAATGAAAATGCAGAATAAAGTATATTATTTCCTTTGATATAGAATATTAAACACTGAAATTTTTTATTTGCTTTGAATATAGATATATTTTTCTGATAGAAGACTGAAAAACGTTCCTCAAAAAAGGGTTATTTCATCATGTATTTTGAGGTGGAAAGAAAAACAAATTTTATCACTAGTTTAAGTAAATGTATGCTTGTTTCTGTATTACGACTTGTTAACAAGAAAGAAAAATACATACCTATGAAAATTTTTTAGAACAGGCAAGGTGACTGCAGAATATTCTTTTCTTAGAAGGAAAAGATAATACCTACCATTTATTCACATAGATAAGCAGATATTTATTTCCCAAAGACCGCAAGGCACTAAAGTTGGATAAGACTATGTAGTATCAGTCAGCAATCAAGGTAAGTCGATTAATTAACAACTGGAATTAAAGAAACTAATGCAGTCATCTGCACTGGTGATACCTGGTAAATATGCATTTTCTAACTTAACCTCAGGCAGCAATCTCATTGTCCTCACTCTTGATTGACCGGACTTCAGTAACCTGCTCAAATGGAAGAAGATTCCTTGTGTGAGATATGTTGGTGGTTACTTGTTTAAGAATCATATTTCTTTGTTTGCATAAGTTCTGTCATCTTCACATTGATTATCACAGTGGGAATTAGGAGAGGGTTTTGTGGAATAGAAAAACCCTGCAATTAGGAGATTGCGTTGTTTTAAAATGTAATTCAGTTTTCTTTTTCTCCATGTTGGGACACATATAGCAGGTACTTAGTCTACCATAGGAATGGTAAGCAAGATCATCATCCAGCTCAAAGAGGTTCACTGCCTCTTTTAAGATCTTATGTTCCTTTATGTTTCACTCAGAAGCTGCATGTATGACAATTTTTTTCTGATCTCACACTCTCTTGAAGGAACAGTAACTTCCCCAACAAAACTTTACTTCTAGTTTTTAGGTATTCACTGGAACTTTTTTACTGTATATTTCTTTTTTTATCAAAAATTAATATAATGTATCACAACTCTATGTAGCACACATTTGTATACTTCAGTTACCACAGAGGTTGTTTTCTTGTTATGAATTTAAAAGATTACATTTCCTTTCCTGTTGTACTACCCTTTATTTTATATTTTTCTGTTGCTTTTATAATCAGCTGCTATTGGTAGTTTAGAGCTTTGCTTATATAGCATGCCAGGAAATACACAGGTTTAGCTCATGGTTAAATTTTTAATAAAAGATATATTCAGACATTAAGCTATATTTAGAGATACAGTTGAGAGCACAGACAAGTAACTGAAGGTCAGAGAACATTACAGGGATATTTTAATTATCCCCATTTCAAATATTACAGATTCAGTTAACATCTTTTTATTTCAACATTAAGTTAAAAGTATCAGATGAGTAGAGAAATAGCTGGCCTAAAGCAGAGCAGATTTTCTCAATGAGAGTAAATGTTACAATAATGTTCTTAGAATGTGTCCAAAGTGTCCACAATGCATTCAGATTGGACACTCTGGGAGGAAGGGAAGAGAAAAAACTAAAAGTATTTTTTTTTACTTTGTATGGGGAGCTATATCATACTGAGGAATCTCATTGAAACAAATTTGAAGTCAACAGCAAAAAGGTAAGTATTTACTGGTGACCTGAAATTCATGTAGAAATGCCACTTCAGAGTCTCATCCATCAGAGGAAGAATTTAAAAGGTTCACCAAAAGAGATGGTGAAACAACAGTCAAGAATCTAATAGATATTAAAACATGTATTCCAGGAAAAGGAAATTATATTAAAATGAGGGAAGTAGGAAACGTATTAAAGTGTCAATGGAAGTTCAAGGCCATTAATGCAGTCAAGGACAATGCCATTGGAGAAAAGCTAAGTAAATTATATGTTACTTCATGTCACATCATGTTTTTGAGGTAACCCGAGAAGTCCTGCATTAGAACCATTCCTTTGGCTCTAAGGAACTGTGTCAAAATGGAAGCAGTTGTAGAAGAGATGTTAAAGAAAATCAGTAAACAGAACCATAGCAAGTTTATAGGATGAGAAAGTAATTTCTGTGGAGTTCTAAAAGCGCCTAGATATGAAATGTTTAAATACAAATGTTGACCTTAAGGTTGTGTTAGTTACCAAACTAGTGGAAGGTGATGAATGTGTCCAAAATCTTCCATCATAAGCAATTGGCCAATTCCCACAGTTAAAAAATTGGAAGAGATTATAAAAAAGAACAGAACTATAAGATGTACGGTTAAACATGTTGAAGAAAAATCAATATAACTCTTGAAGATGAATGTGAAGCTTACTGGGAAGTCTGAGAGCTCAACAAGCATATGAATGAAGTTAGCGACAATTGATGCATATGATTGAATTTTTAAAAACTTTTGACAGAGTTCTACTAAGAAAGGTTATTTTTAAGGGAAAAGCAAATACAGTGTTAGGATTAATATTTGATTCCAGGGTAAGGAAAAAAAAAAAAAAAGGAAATTACAATAAAGGAAGGTTACCTGAAAGATCCCATACATATTTGTGTTGGGAATTGTACCAGCCAATATAACTTCACATAAAACTGAGATGAACATATTCACAGCTATCACAGTACACTTGGACTGTGTAAACAAATCTAGGGTCAAATGCACAAAGATAAATCCTTAATACTGTGTGACTAGGGAGTAAAATATGCACCAATTTCACTTCTTTTAAGTGCAGCATAAATGCTTACAGAAGAAAGTATAGGCATGTGATGATAGACTGTTTTAGTTGTTAGGCAAATTACCTTGAAATCATTATGACTAGTTCTTTGCAGATCAGTAAAATCCTAGCAGGATTACATTGAAAGAATTTTTTTTTCCTCATAGAGCATCTTAGCCCATGAGACCTATTCTGATAAGTCAGTATTAACATTAGAACAAATAAATACAACATGAAAATAGGGTTTACTCTTTGGTCTCAGATGTATAAGTTAAAGGAAAAATAAAATTGAAATTATCATATGTAATCGAAATGTGATCTTTATTATTAGGAAGCAAAACTGTCTTAGATTGCTGAGAAATGCAGTTAAAATACTTTTAAACAGCCTTATCAAAATGCCTTAAATCTGTATTTCCAATACTGAGAAATAAATCTGCACCTTATACCTTTAAGCTACTCTGGGTTGCTGATCACTAGAGAATCCCAGTGATACAAGTGAATAACCTGTGAAGGTCTTCCAGACACACAAATATCAGCAACCTTGCTTTGTTTTTGTTTTACAGCAACCCTAGGGTTTGAGACCTTGATTGAATAACATAGTGCAAAGACTATTAAAAATTTTAGGATAAACTAGCTGCTGTGAGTCTTCTTTTTTAGAGAGTAGATGCTTGAGGGTTGTGTATCAGTTCAAGACTTGGTTTTAGCAGATTTATTGAAGATAATTGTAATTCAGTATTTCATTATGGACAGTTTAACTTCCATAGACTAGTCCCGGGCATGTTCAGAAGTGAAATCTGTTAGCAGAAGACATCCGCAAACTATTAAGTTGTTTCAATGCACTCTAAATTAGGTAGTGATTTTCTAACTTTTGCTTCATGTAGGTAACAAATGTATTCCCCTTTATTTCAATCTAGCAACTCAACTGAATTTATAATGAAGTTGTAGTTATCCAGCTAAAAACTACAGTCACTACTCATGATAAATATCATATTACCTTTAGCGACTTTTTAAGCTAGTTCAGAATACCAAATACTATATTTAACAGGGTTCAAAAGGAAGTAGATCCTTTCTAAATTTTGAAACCAGTTCTAACCAGTACAGTTAATTGCAAATCTATAATGTGTAACATATAGAATTCATTTTATATTTAAAATACAAAGAATCAAAAGGAAGGTTAAGGAAATCAAAAGGAAGGTTAAGTAAAAGAAGATTTTAGGGACCCCAGAACATATTTGAAAATGGACTCAAAATTCTATTGAACGTATACGGACATATATGGACATATCAGATGCAGACAGGGTGTTCATCTAAATGTGTGTTCACACTTACAAGATCACATTACTGCTGTTGACAAAATCAGATCTGAAAGAAAGATCTTCTATGGAGTTTGATGAAAACTGCGAAGCTAGGGTCTGTCCAAGTTTTGTTGTCACTGCTGTATAAACTTTGGAAGCGAAACTGTCAGGACAGTGGCCTTTTAAACCATGATCTCTATATTTTTCATGTATTTTTCTCTCTCTACTTCCTAGTCTGTGTGCTGTCATAGATTTTCTTTTTCCTTATGTGTTCCCAAAGCTTAGCTTGCAATGGATGTGGATGAAACATTAGAAATGTAACTGTTGTAATCTTGCTTTAAATATAATTAATCATTCAAGAATTAGCAAAAGATACTATGTGTATATATATATACACACACACACATGTGAAAGAGGTAAACAATATGCGTAAGTATTGTTTAGCTTAGCCAAGTAAGAGCTTGAGATTTTAACATTGGTGAAATTTTGTTCTTCATGTTTTGAAAGAGGCCACATAGATAAATGTATTGGGTTTCCATGGCAAGGTTTTGGTAGCAGCAGCAGGGGAGGTGGAAACGGACCCAGGCTGGATGCCAGGTGCCTACCAAAGTCACTCTATCACTCACACTCCTTAACTGGAGAGGCAAGAGAAAATACAGTGAAAGGATCATAGGTTGAGATAAGGACAGGGAGAGATCACTCATGGCTCCCCAGGTCCTGCCAGGAGCCTACAGCCTATGATGAAGACCATGGTAAGGCAGGCTGTCCCCCTGCAGCGCATGATGGTAAACAGTGGAGTGGATATCCACCTGCAGCCCATGGAGGACTACATGCTGGAACAGACGGATGTGCCTGAAGGAGGCTGGGACTCCATAGAGAGCCTGTGCCAGAGCAGGCTCTTGATAGGACCTGTGAGTCCATGGAGAGAGTTGCCCATGCAGCAGGTGTGCTGGCCGGATTTATAACCCTGCAGGGGACTCACACTGGAGCAGTCTTTTCCTGCACCCTATGGAAAGGACACATGCTGGAGCAGTTTGTGAAGAACTGCAGCCCATGGGAAGGATCTACATTGGAGAAGTTTATGGAGGACTGTCTCCCATGGGAGAGATCCCACACTGGATCAGAGGAATGCTGTGAGGAGGAAAGAGCAGCACAGGTGATGTGTGATGAACTAACTGCAACCCTCATTTCCCATCCACCTGTGCCACTCAGGAGAAGATAGAGAAAATTGAAAGTGAAGTTGAGCCCATGAAGAAGGGAGGAGAGTGACAACAGTGTTTTACAATTTGGTTTTTTTATTTCTCATTGCCCTGCTGTGATTTGATTAATAATAAATTAAATTAAATTAATTTTTTCCAAGTTGAGTTTGTTATGGCCATGACAGTAGTTGATGAGTGGCCTCTCCCTGTCCTTATCTCAATCCATGAGGCTTTAGTCATATTTTTAATCTCCTGTCCAGCTGAGTTGAGGGAGTGATACAGTGGCTTTGGTGGGCACCTGGCATCCAGCCAAGGTCAAGTCACTGCAACAAAAATGGCCTTTCTTAGTCCTATATTATGTAAATCAGTAACCAGTGGTTGAAATGTCTTAATATGTGCTGACATGCCAGTCTATTATTCAATATCAAGTAAAGACATTACTGTTAATGTCAGAGTAATATAACTGGCTTGTACAGAAATGGTATTTCTTTTCTACATAGAATAACTTCCACCAAGTACAGCAAAAGCAGTCAAGATTAGATTAGTTTTGTGCATATTTCTTTTTTTATTTATTTTTTGTCTGTTTCTTGTTTTAAAGGCCAGTCTTATTTTATTTTGCATTTTTAATTGATACGTGCGCTCATAACTGGTCAGTCTATAGGCCAGTTATTTTGACTATTGTTTCTTTTACTATTAACATTTGTTTCTTACTCTGTTTTTCTTTCCTGTGTTTCAGGAGTTGGGTCCTGGTTCCACACTTTCTGGGATGAATTAGTTATTTTTGTTTGCTTCTAACATGAATGTGATAGTAATTGAGGGTTGCGTATAATTTTAGTTTTTTGTTATTTCTTTCTCCCTCATTTTTGTCTTTATTTTCAAATAGAGAATTACAGGGTTTCATTCTAATATTGTAATATTGTATATTTCATTCTAATATTCTTATATAAGAAAAAGCTTATTCCTTGTAGTAGCTGTGATTCACTGCTAGTGCAAGAACACTCATCTAGAATCATGGTATCATAGAATGTACTGGGTCTGAAGGGACCTTTGAAGATATCTGGTCCAGCCACCCTGCAGTAAGCAGGGACATTGTTACTAGATCAGCTTGCTCAGAATCTCATCAAGCCTGACCTTGAATATCTCCAGGGATGAGGCCTCCACCACCACTCTGGGCAACCTGTTCCAGTCATCTGCCAGCCTCATATTGAAGCACTTTTTCCTAATATCCAGCCTAAATCTACCCTTTTCTAGTTTAAAACCATTACTTCTCATCCTATCCCTACATGCCCTAGTGAACAGCTCTTCCCCAGCTTTCTTATAGGCACCTTTCAGGTATTGGAAGGTCACTATAAGGTCCTCCCCCAGCCTTCTCTTCTCCAGGCTGAACAACTCCAACTCTCTCAGCCTATCTTTGTAGGAGAGGTGCTCCAGCCCTCTGATAATCTTTGTGACCTTCCTCTGCACATGCTCCGGTACTTCAATGTCCTTTTTGTGTTGAGGACTCAAAAGCTGGATGCAGTACTCCAGGTGAGGTCTCACCAGAGCAGAATAGAGGGGCAGAACCACCGCCCTTGATCTGCTGGCCACATTTCTTTGGATGCTGCCCAGGATGCAGTTGACCTTCTGGGCTGCAGATGCACATTGGTGGCTCATGTCCAGCTTCTCATCCTTTTCCTCAGTGCTACTTTCCAGCACATCATCTCCCAGCCTGTATCGGTAATGAGGATTGTTCTGACCCAGGCGCAGGACACTGCGCTTGGCCTTGTTGAACCTCATGAGGTTCACCTGGGCCCACTTCTCCAGCTTATCCAGTTCCCGCTGGATGGCATCCCTTCCGTCTGGCACATTAACCTCACCACCCAGCTTGGTATCATCAGCAAACTTGCTGAGGGTGCACACAATCCTGCTGTCAATATCATTAATGAAGATATTAAACAGCACTGGTCCCAGTACAGACCCTTGAGGAACATCACTTGTAACCATCTTCCACCTGGACATTAAGCCATTGACCACTACTCTCTGGATGTGACCATTCATCCAATTCCTTATCCACTGAACAGTCCACCCATCAAATCCATACCTCTCCAACTAAGAAGAATGTTACGGGGGACCGTGTCAAGGACCTTGCGGAAATCCAGACAGATGACATCCATAGCTCTTCCCTTGTCTACTGATGCAGTCACCCCATTGTAGAAAGCCACTATGTTGGTCAGGCAGGACTTGCCCCTAGTGAAGCCATGCTGGCTGTCTCAAACCACTTCCCTGTCCTCCATGTGCCTCAGCATAGCTTCTAGGAGGATCTGCTCCATGATCTTCCCAGGCACAGAGGAAAGGTTGACAGGTCAGTAGTTCCCAGGGTCCTCCTTTCTACCCTTTTAAAAAATGGATAGAAAGTAATTTGAGTAAAGGGACATTCTAGACACGTGCAGATGGGCAACATACAACAACATGAAGGATTTTTTGATGAGTAGCGCATTCATTACAGCTTCCCCATCCCTAGAACAGTTGAGTCTTTTAATTAAAGCAAGATTCAGGAGATGATATCACTTACCAGCTCTCCAATAATTAGTAGATTCTTGGTTTTCTACAATTCTATGAACTCACAATGTTATCGAGTTCTAAGAAAGGTCATAATAATTACTTTCATCCTTACATTTTCTAGGTTTCTTCTGCGTAATGAAAAGATGTTTTAAGTATGTCCTTGTCCACTAAGATTATGTAATAAAAAATATTCTCAGTGAGACTTGAACTGCATTTTCTATCAAATTACCTAGAAATGGTCATCATACTCTTCATCAGATAATAAGAATGAGTCTTTCTTAAACCAAATTAATAAGGAAATATAGTTTAGATATAAAAAGCGCCCAGGTGCATAAACAAATAATATAGAATCTATATGGCCTTTGAAATTAAGAAAAAAAAAGTCTGATTGGAAGGGATTATTATTTCTTATGAAGAATTCTGTAAATCTTTACACATCTTGCTTTCATATTTTCTCATGAGTCAATGTATCACTTCTGCTATTGTAGCTAAAAACATGTTTAGCTTTGTTAATCTCTTATTTTTACTGCTACACATCTGTCATGCAATGCTCTTTTCCTTTTGCTATCTAAATAGACTTGAAAGACTGAAACAATCTCCCCCAGAAGACTATCTTACTGCTAATTTTCTCATGTTTTTAGCCATTTATTATCTTAGTAGATAAACAATTCTAAAGTGATTGTTTGTTTTCCTCCAGAAGTTCCTTAAATATAATTTCAAAGCTTTGCTGAAGATGGTTGACTTGAAAAGCATTTTAAAATTTTTATTTAGTTATTGCTTTTCAGTGATGAAAGTCACATCTCAGTTTGTGTCAGAAAAATCCTATCAGACTTTCCATACACTTGACTAAAATTAGTAAATTCAGTTAACTAATTGTAAGCAACACGTTATTTCAGTACCTAAGAAAACTATCTAGAACTTTGTGTCCACAACAGTTCATAAGGAAAAAGGAATATAATTAAAATTCAATAAACTTTAATCACTAAATTGAGAGCAAATGTTTCTAAAATTAGGCTAAAAAAATTATCTTTTGTATTCCCCCCTAAATGTAAAAGCATATCTCATATTTACATGTAAAAAATCTGCTTCTCATTCCTTCAGAGAGACATTTAGTTTTGTTTTAAAGATTTCAGGGACTGAAACTGAGGGCAAATTCTCTTGATTATATATCTTTCTGAACATTTACAAATTATTTATAATTAAAGTTTATAATAGTTTTTAATTTTGGAAGAATTATCTTTTGGGGGCTCTCTCCTTTTGTGCTTCTTTAGTCATAACCTTTTTTTTTTTTTTAGATTAGTTTTACCTTTTAACTAAATACTATAAATAAATACTATCCTTTGTCTACTAGAAAAAGTGAAACAGCTCTTCACACTATAAAAGTTCAGTCTGTGGTTTTAGCATTGTCAGCACCAAGAAAATGGAATTTTCCCCTTTCTCATGCTACAATCAATTAATAGAGAGTGATGTAGACGCATAACCATTTTTAAAAGGATGAAGTGTTGTATCTTGTCTTATTGGATATACTTAACCCATGACAGATATTTATATGTCTTGTTCTTCCCGGAATCACCAAAAAATTCAATAAATTCCCAAAAGTAGTTATAAGCAAAACTAAATTTAATTGATTTTACTACAATTGTTAGCAGTTATTTCTTGTCATCTCATTTATGGATGAAGAGAAAAAAAAAATTAATCTTTATCTCAATCTATCACATCTTCAGAAAATAACTAGTCTGCCCGTGATCTCATTCTTCTCTTTTGGAGACTAAGCAAAACCAATTATTTCAAAATTTCCTCTAGAACAAAATAGAACCTTCTTTTTTTTTAATCTTTTTCCTTCTTCTTTTTAATGCCAAAAACTTGATGTGAAGTTCTTGCTGAAGGCTTTACTGCTCTTGAATGCAGCAGCAATCTTACCTTCTATAAGTGATACATGAAAGCCTAGCTTAGAGGTATCTTTGTCTACAGCAATGTTGTACTGAAACTCACATTCAATATTTGATCTGATGAGTGTTTTTTTTCTCTGCACTAACTATATGCTTTGGATTTTGCACTTCTACATTTGCAAATATATTTGGGTTTTGTTTTTTTTAGTTGCTACCTAAGATTTCTCTAGTTTGGGTTTGTTTGGGTATTTTTGCTGGTAGTGGTTTATTTATACATTAATCATTTCCCTATTTTCTGTTAATGATTCAGGCCCTGTTTTGGTAAGTTTCTTATTTCCTGAGGGGATTTCACCAGCTCCTGTTGGTCTCTGTTTTAACTAACCACTTCCAAATTCTAATAACATTTACTGACCTCAGCTTCCAATTAATTATTTTTAATAAATTTTTATTGTCATAATTAAGCTGTGTATTGAAGTGTGAATAGTTGACAGCATGGAAAGATTCTGTGTTCTTTATGTTATCCTTTGCTTTGGTACTGCTTTCTGGCTGTATGATGGTGCAACCTCTCTCTCTCTGTATTTGCTAGTGTCTTTTTATTTCTGAATGTATTTCTGTATTTCCAAACCGCAACTAAAATATGTATTTCTAGATCAAATTGTCTTTTCCATATTCATTGTGTAGTCAAAACAATTTTAGGTGCTTCATCAATTCACATTTGCAGAGTGATACCCATTATAAAAGTGTCTTTAATTTGGAATAAATTTGTCCACCATTTTTGTCTGTTAAGACTTCCTTTGTATTATTTATTTTTATCATTTTATTTCCTATTGGTGATTTATCAGTCACTATATTTGTTTTCTTGTTACCTGTTTCCTGTATATTAGTATTAACTACGCACTACAAGCAATCATTACAACTGAAAACCTGGTCATTTAGATTAAAAAGGATAAATATAATGACATTGTATTATAACAGACTTGGCAAAAGAGCAATCAGTGATTTAATATATGAAGTTCTAAAAACATACATCATGTTCCCAAATATTTTTTTAACCTACCCATTTAGTCAAACTAAATATTAGGTATCTGCAATGACTACTCTATCCTAGTCTGGGTTTTGAAGCATTGGCTAGTTAGAGAAAAGTCAGTATCCCATTAGTAGGTCTTCAAGGCATATTTTTCCTCCTTCTGCAGAGTATATTCAATGTTATTCTTCATTTTTTATTGTATTTGTAAGTGTGTAATCAAATTAATCTGCATGACATAAAGCTATATTGTGTCATTCATTTCTAAGCAGTATTCCCCATTGATTCCGCTGGGGAAAGTTGCTTAAAAATGGATTGTGCAATATGGCACTTAAATCTGCAATTGCAATTAAATTATATTAATCTTAGCTGTAGGAGGAAGAAAGCAGGTAATCTGAAAGCAGTAGTAGAAATTGAAAGCTTCAAGCTGCAGAAAAAATACTTGGCAGCAAAAATTTTAATTTCTTCAAAATGTGAAGAGATCTGAGATTGATTCTCATACTTTCGTAGTCCATTCTTCACAGTTGTTTCACTGAAGTTTTTCCTTCTGGATTCTTTCTTTTAGTTAAACTGCTAAGGCATGATGGAAAACATGAGCAATAAGCACATGCTACAATAAACACAGTGATCATCTATATCTATTTTATTACTAATGTATGCTGAAATGTGAGAAAAGGTCTCACTGCTGATGGTAATGCATTTTGTATGTATTCTCTATTTACTGATGCCTTGCCATAAAGAGGTAGATTTAGTTCTTTGACAAAGGCACATGAATACTAATGATCAAGATGGGTAATCTTCCAGATAAAAAGGTTACCTATTTAAGATACAAAGTGGGTAAAGATTAGTTGTTTTTATGATAGGGCTTTTTTAAGGGCTGCAGGGAGTGCTATTTTACGAGATACCATTACAGTGAATTCAGCACACATAGAAAAGGAACTTTTTTACCATTAATGCTTAGTAACGTTTCAAGGAAACAGTGAGTAATGCACCAGTACACTGATTCTTATCACATTCTTACAACAGTCAAGTGTCTTTCTCTCCTGTTAGTGTTCTATTGCTGACCCTTGAAAGCAGGACAGGAACAGCATGCTGAGTAGTATTTTTATGTCAGAGAATAAACCGCAGGATTTTTTTTCATTCCTGAGGAAATGATGCTCAGCATTTATTGGGGTTTTTTTAATGTTAAATACACTTTATGTTTGTAGGTGTGATGGGTCTGTTAGAATTTTTACTTTAGATAGATCTTTCAATGCACAGCATAATAATTAGACATGTTAATTTTCGCAACCTTTCCATTTTTAACACTGCAGTTTTTAGGAAATGAAATAAATCACTGCACCATAAAACTGATACAAGGACAATGAAACCTACATAGCTGAAATAAGCATAAGTGAAAGTCAATGGATGGCATTGTGGTAGTGGAATTATTGTATCCAACCAAACAACTCAGTACTAGATATTTTCCAGAAGCAAAAGTATGTTTTACTTTTGTATCAAAATAATGTTTTTAATTCACTGTAGCTATGGCTTCATGTCCCTGGATCTGTCTTTGACTTTTGAATAGTAATGTTTAGTGATAGTCAGGGTAGAATCTCCTCTTCTTTAAATTTCTGTCATTTTAAAGTAAGCATTTCCCAATAGGTAAGAAAGGAAATATAGTCAGTAAACTTTATGAGTTTACTAAAACATAAAACAAACCTCTTGCTCCTTCCTGATACATTCAGAATGTCTTGGAGGACAGTCTTGCTGCTATAAGAATTAAATTAGTTACCACCTAATGATTTGTGAAGTTAAGTATTTTCTCAGATTGCAAATGTCAGATGTGTGCCTACATCTTGATTCAACTTTCCTTTACACAATTTCTTTTTGAGATCCAGGAATGTGAACTCCTGTGATGATAAAGAGTCATTCCAGCAGCAGTTGAAAAACAATGGTAGAGATCGTAAGTGAAAATGTAAATTCAGAAAGGGCAGAATGAAAAAGTCCAGAATGAGAACACCAAGTGAAAGAAATTACTATGAAATGTTCAATGCAAGTATTTTGATGTTACATATATCAGTGACAAGTAGTTAATCTCTAAATCCAATCTGTACTGAGCGTGTTGTAGCATAGGCTGCAGGCAAGTCTGCTGAGAGACTTGGCATCTAAAGGAGCCCTGCTGGAAATCATAAATCCAGCTTTCTACTGTGTCTTTTATTCTTTTATGTGACCAGATATGTGCCTGTTATATAATCAGTAGAGATGCAAATTGTTTTCATAGGATTCAATTTGTGGGAATAATGTTTAGATGTTTCAGACAAACATCTAAACATTTTCTAGTTTGTGTTTTTCAAATAACTCAAGGCAAATAAATCCCTGGATGTGAGGCTCAGCCAAGAATCTTTTGCCTTTTGGCAAAAAGTACCAATAATTCTATCATCTAAATATGTTTTCACAAGGAAGCTTGAATTTGTGGTATTTCACATGATGGTGGATGGAGGGAATAGATTGTTATTTTAGCATAGAGAACAATATATGTATGGTAGTCCTAGTGCTTACTCTGTATCTCAGAGTGGGTGCCTACCCATAAAGCTGTACTGAGCATCACCAAGACTTTGTCCTTTTGCTATTCTCTAATATTTCTGCCATTTCTACCAGATGCACATAGACATAGACAGTCAAGATCCTTTGACCTATTTCAAATAGGTCTCTTTAGTTTGCAGAGGAGGAGACTGAGGGGAGACCTCATTAATGTTTATAAATATATAAAGGGTGAGTGTCACGAGGATGGAGCCAGGCTCTTCTCGGTGACAAACAATGATAGGACAAGGGGTAGTGGGCACAAGCTGGAACACAGGAGGTTCCACTTAAATTTGAGAAGAAACTTCTTCTCAGTGAGGGTGACAGAGCACTGGAACAAGCTGCCCAGAGAGGTTGTGGAGTCTCCTTCTCTGGAGACATTCAAAACCCGCCTGGACGCCTTCCTGTGTAACCTCATCTAGGTGTTCCTGCTCCGGCAGGGGGATTGGACTGGATGATCTTTTGAGGTCCCTTCCAATCCCTAACGTTCGGTGATTCTGTGATTCTGTGAAATGCCATGACTTTCACGCTAACCTTTTAAATAATTTACAAATTGTATATGCAGGCCAGAGCAATAGGTACCATCTGCTCCCATTTCAGGTACAAAGTCTGTCAAATTCTGCAGCTACATCATACTGAAAGAAAGATGTGTGAATGCAAATTACAGAAATCAGTTCTCAAAGTGATAGGAACTTAAGTTGCAAGCATTAAAAGATGTGTTATTTTCATGGTATACTCTACCATACATTTTGTGTGAATTAACTAGAAGTAGTTTGAAATACATGATTTGTAGCTACACTAATACATAGCTTATATTTACTATGATAATTAGATAAAATCTTCTTAAATAATAGCGAGAAAACCATCTTTTTCTTATTAAATATAATTCAGATGATATTAATGTTTTGAGAGCATACCTCATAAATAGATTTTTTGTGTGTTTAGCATATTAAGCATTGAGTAGTACTTATTTTAGAAAGTCACTTACATCTTAACAGAGAAATTAAATTTGTTAAATAAGTTAACAGACATTAAACTCATTTTAAAATGTTTTCTAGTCCAAAGTGGTTAGAAGAACTATTCTAAACAGATGTAATAATCTTAGCAGTAGATTAAACTACTAATTTATAAAGTGTGTCTGAGAAGCAGATAGTCGGCATAGGAGAACACTAACACTTATGAGTCTTTCATACAAATGCATCTGAACATCTGATGAAGAAAACAAAAAAAGAAAAAGCACTGTTTCTTGCTTGACAGTTTTGAATAATTCCAAATGCTAACTTCTATTCTTAACCCGAGAAAAATGCATTGCTGTAGTAAATATTATTGTTATTTATCTGCCATTTTATCAAGTATTAATGGTAGAATAAACATTATGTTTATGTGATAAAAAAGTGTTTGCTCATAACTTTATATGTATTAATGTCATAAATAACTGAGATATAAATGTGGTGCATCATATTAAGTCAAGGAATCCTGACTCTCTTATTTGAGTAGTTCTATATGTTATTTTGAATTATGAGTCTATTGACCTGAGTAAGAGTATAATAGTGTGTGGAAGGGCTGCATAATCTATGCCTTTTTGAGAGTATAAAGCATGATATGAATGAATAATGGTTTTGTATGCTGTGAATAATAGCATACTGTACATAAAGCATATCATAATTTTATTAAGATGGTTGATAAATGGTAAAGAAAAACAATATTTTATCTGGAAAACTGCAGAATGCCTTCATATCTCTGTTGATATATGAGAAAGTTGCACATACTCAGTACCTCATAGACTATACAAATTTAATCCAGTGTAGAAGTATAATAAAATTTACTGTAATACCATATACCAACATACAACAAATCACTTTAAAGTGATTTGTTTTGGTTTGTATTTTTTCTGATATTATGTTATTCAAAACTGATTATCTTTACTTTCTAGCACCCTGTGGAAGCCGGTCAACAGGCTCTGAAGGCACTGTATTATCACCAAACTACCCCAAGAATTATAGTGTTGGTCACAACTGTGTTTACTCTATCACTGTTCCTAAGGAATTTGGTAAGTAAATATGATCTCGTTCGTGTCTTTTTGTTGCTTGGATACTTTCAGCAATTCTGAGTTACTTGTGTGATTGCTTTTATATTAAACATATTCCTGTTAAAAAGCTGTTTAAAACTGATATTTCTGTTTCTACTTTTTATCATTTTTATAATGCACTTTTTTTTCCCAAAATACATTATTTTTTTAAACTACTGGTTTTCATTTATTTTTGTCTTTTGTGACAACCAACATGTAACTCAGAATATTGCTGTGATGCTAGCCATATGTATTAGTGGTAGAAGTTAATCTTTCTTTTCACTCAAGATCATGTGCCAAGTCTCTAGAAAGTGTATTGTTCCTCCAGTAAGTCCGTGTAAGCAGAGGAAGCAACGTTTGTCTTAAATGTATAGTACTATTGCTTTCATAATCCTTGGCTACTCTGCATAATGAGGCAATGACCTAGTCTTTCCTGGGGAATGAAATTAAAGCAACATGCATCTGTGTGTTTATTGTAGATTCCCAGATCCTCCCTCAAAACTTCACTCCTATCCTAACATTTTTTCCGATGACCAGATGAATCTTTTAAAGATGTCTTCTGTCTCACACAAAGACAAGGCTTTTACAGCACTGGGTTATCTCTCTGGACTTGTGAATTATTTTCTCTCTCTTCATTATTAAACTGTGCCTATGATGACAGCTGATAGTTTGCTGTTCACTTTCACTCCTTAGTAAGCAGTATGCCACATACTGAATATCATTTATTCTTTATATATCCGTGCTTCAGATTTATGTTTGGATATGTAGGACTTTAATATGAGCCACTGCTCACATTTGAGTTCATCAAACAACAGGTGCCTGAGGATGGAGATGGGTTTATTAATCTTCTTTCATGTTGATTCTGCAAACATTTTATCCAAATTAAATAGAATGCTTGAACTGCTGTGTATCTGCCATACTCATGATGACTGAACTCCCTTAATATCTATTTAATTTTTTCTTACGTATAGCATAGAGGTACTTAGGCTACTACAAAATAAACGTGTTAAAAAGTATTGTCTCCTAAAACATGGAAATGTCTACTTATTCCTCTAGAACATTCAGAAAAAATTAAACACATTTGCACAATTCTTGGCTTTATTTCTAGCTGTTAACAAGCATATGCTTTTGATGTAGCTAATTTCTTTTAGATAAATTGGAAAGATAATGTCCTCCCATTTCCATCAAATTTGACACTTCTTAGTTTATGACACAGATGTCAACATATAAAGAGTTAAAATTACTATAATAAAAGATTTAAAATGCTAGTGCTCTGTACTTCATATCTTTGACATTCTGGACTGAAATGTAATTTTGTGGTTTGTGGAAATAAAGACAAAATTTCCAAAACAGGACATGGAAATGGGGAAAAAATCCCACTGTTCTGGAGTTACTTCTAATAATTTGATGAATATACATTTTCATTACACACTAAGCATGTTCAGAGCAGTATTAAGAGGTTCTGTTTGACCCTTTCACAGTACTTATACAATAAAAATGAAAAATGTTGATATAAAGAAGGAAAACCATGGTTTAGATATGATTAACATGCATGCAAGGATTCAG
This sequence comes from Mesitornis unicolor, assembly GCF_000695765.1. NCBI lineage: Eukaryota > Metazoa > Chordata > Aves > Mesitornithiformes > Mesitornithidae > Mesitornis > Mesitornis unicolor. Next base: position 57,117 of record NW_010169819.1, read on the forward strand.
TGATGTGTTGGGGATATGATTATGGTAGAGTATCTGTCCTTTCTCTCAAACTCTTTGGCTGTCCTACCTCCAGAGAGACCTTTACTAAAATTATTGCAGTAACAACTATTGAGAAAGTAAAAGTAATTTTGACAATCAATTTAACCTTCGTTTTGTACACTCAAGAGAATTATTTGTCTCGGTCTGAAATTTTAAAGATATCTGTAGTTAATGTGTTTTATGTAATAACTTTCATCTTTATCTCATCAATATATATTCAGGTACAGTTGTAGAGAAGGATAGCCATAAATTTTTAATGCTGACCTCTTTAAGTTCAGTTTTAGGAAATTATTACCTGCAACGCTATTATTTTGGGTCCTGATAGAAAGTATTACATTAAGAAAAGAGTCTTCACTTGCAGTGCTTGGAATGAGTTGTGCAAAGGTCACTCACCGACAAGATGATCTCCAGAAAATGCTGGCCATTGTGAATAAAAACACTAGATTTCATCTTGAATTCACTTGCTAATGTTCATCATGACATGTAGTCATGACATGTAGATTTGTTAGAGATTATTCAAGAAAACAAAGGGTCAAAATAAGCTTTCTGTAGAATGGAGTGGTACTCCAGCAAAGCTGCTGACATAAGATAAAGTAATTTTTCTATAGAAAACAACAAAGACTCTTCTTCTATAATCATCCCTATGGCTCTAACTTCCAATGTGAAATACAGCACTCAGATATTTGCTGAATACAACCTCTTCAGGAATTATTTTAGCATCCAATACAGTATATGAGATCTTATATTAGAGCACAGTTTTTTAAAAAAGCTAAAACCAGGTCAACATGGGAAAACCTGCAAAGAATGGAATAGCATGTTCAGTGTGTATAAGGGAACACATTGGCCTGGATTAGTTTTTGATGGAGTAAAAAGAAATGGTATTTCATGTGCAGCTTTTCAGGTTCTCAAGCCTAAAATTCTGTGGAAAAGTCATTGCAGTGTGGACTTATTTTAAATGTTTCATTATTCTGTCATGCAGAATCACAGTTGCAATATTTCATACCATGACAGGTTTAAGCTAGAAGATAAATGATTCACAAATGCACACAGTATGCTGCAGGCAAAATCTTTTGTAAACATGGAAGACTCATCTTCTTTGACACTCTCCCACTGATATTTTAAAATGGTGTCATGATTGTTAATTGTTGAACGCTGAAATCCAGCACTGGTTGCAATTACAATGCAGACGCTTACAATTTCATTTTGTTTTCCTGATGCACATGAACTACCTTGTATGCTCTGCTCTGGATAACAGTGTCATCTATACTTCTATTTAAATTAATATTAACAGTAAAATAAATTCCATATCACCTTGCCTCAGCAAATGGCTTTTCTTTCTGTCAGAGCAAAAAGATAGATTGAACATACACAGTAAGGTATATAAGTGTGGTTTATGAGCTATGATATCAGAAAATTAAGTATTAATTCTCAGTGGACATTGCAAAATATGAAATTTAGATCAGAGCTCTTTTTTCCTACAAAAAAGCTAAAAAAAAGCATATAATTAGGAAAATGTCTAGTTTCCATGGAGACTCTACATTTGCTTTACATTTACAGCAAGATACAATATTAAAAACTTACAAGCACTTTACTGATAGGCATGACATTTTGGGACAAGATTTCTTAGAATTTTGGCAATGAATGTAGAGCCAGTTTACTTCCCATAGGGAAGTTAAAATCATCTATTCTCTTCAATTCCTGAATAATTGGCTTATATTCACAGGTACCTTTCTATCATATAATTGTACCATTTTCAGCTTTTCCTTGTGTCTTAAATTTCTAAATTATGAGATTGCCCTGAATTATTGTAAATAAGAAACAGAGAAACAAATAGAGCCAGACAGCAGGGCGTTGGTATTA